>NC_136904.1:42252264-42397257 GCF_949606895.1 Notothenia rossii | reverse complement strand
GATCAACACTCTCTCCACTCCTTGACTACATTCTCATTTACCATCTCTAATCTGTCTATCTGATATAAGCTCACACACCTGCATTCATAAATATTCACCCACAACCACACACACATACACACACATTTTAAAACTTGCAATAATGCAAAACCTGGTAATTGCCAATAATACTGTCCTCATCAGGTGGTTAATTACCATGAATTTGGTTGCTGTTTGTCTCTAGCAAACATGTGCACACACACATAAACACTCACACAAAAATGCTTTGACAAGTGGAAAAGGCCTGGGTACTTATTGCTCCCAGACACCCATGTGTTTACTAATGAGCTAGACACATAGCTTACCTGTGTTGCGGTAATTATTCAGTACACTTAAAAGTAGGTCTGAAAGTTCAGAAAGGTGATACCTGAGGATCCTAGAGGGGGCAGGTGGTGCCTATGGTCTCATTTAGAATATGTATTGAGGCTATGGATAGAACTTTCATTAAGGCAGTAGACTCTAGTGCAATGATTAAGGCTTCTTTACTTGATAGGGTGCATGCATACTGAAGGAGTAAAAACCAAAACCAGAATAAAATCTATTATCTTATCATTGTATTGTTGCTACACCATTATTTATATTTCCTTCCAAAAAGATTGTGTGTAAAGCAAGGCAAGTGTATTTATAGAGCACCTTTCAACACAAGGCAATTCAAAGTGCTTTACAAAAATTAAAGACATTAAGAGCATTAAGAAACATATTATAAAATGATATCTAGAAACACTCATCTAAAAGCAATGATATAAAATGACATTTAAAAACACTCATTTAAAAGCAAAGATAATAAAAGTTACAGTGCAGTTTAAGATATGAATATATCATTTAAAAGCAGCGGCAAAAATAAAAGTCTTCAGCTGGATTTAAATTAGTCAGAGTTGCAGCGGACCTGCAGGTTTCTGGGAGTTTGTTCCAGATATTTGGAGCATAATAACTGAACGCTGCTTCTCCATGTTTAGTTCTGACTCTGGGGACAGAAAGCTGACCAGTCCCTGAGGACCTGAGAGATCTGGATGGTTCATAATTTAGCAGGAAGTCAGAAATGTATTTTGGGCCTAAACCATTCAAAGCTTTATAAACCAGCAGCAGTATTTTTAAATCAATTATTTGACACACAGGAAGCCAGTGTAAGACTCCAGAACAGGAGTGATGTGATCCACTTTCTTAGTGTTAGTGAGGACTCGAGCAGCAGCGTTCTGAATCAGCTGAAGCTTTCTAATAGATTTTTAGTGAGACCTGTAAAGACACCATTACAGTAGTCGAGTCTACTGAAGATAAAAGCATGGACAAGTTTTTCCAAATCCTGCTGTGACATTAGTCTTTTAATCCTAGATATGTTCTTTCGGTGATAGTAGGCTGATTTAATAATTGTTTAATGTGACTGTTGAAACTCAGGTCAGAGTCCATGACTACACCTAGATTTCTGGCTTTATTCTAACTTTTATACGTCCTGCCTTGGCTCCAAAAACCATTACCTCAGTTTTATCTTTGGTTAATTGGAGAAAGTTCTGACACATCCAGTCATTGATTTGTTCAATGCACTTACTCAGTGTTTGAATTGGAGCATAGTCTCCTGATGAAATGGTTATGTACATTTGGGCGTCATCCGCATAGCTATGGTAACTTATTTTGTAGTTTTCATTATTTGAGCCAGTGGTAGCATGTAGATGTTAAAGAGAAGAGGCCCAAGATGGAGCCTTGAGGAACCCCACATGTCATATTTGTCACTCGATGCGTATTTACCTATAGAAACAATGTTTTTTCTGTCCTTTAAGTAGGATTCAAACCAATTTAGAACTGTTGCCGAAAGTCCGGACTTTGGTGTTGTTCTTACTACACAGACGTTTTACATCTCTTACAGCAGAGTCACCCACAATCAGAGTTTCAGGCCCAGTCGTTAGCTTTCCCTCTAGCCTTTTACTTTTGGAGAAGCTGTTGGTCCTTACCCTGTTGTGTGAAGAGGACAGGTTATCCAGGTCATCAGAAAGAGATCTCCGGTTCTGGGTCAGTGGAGCGTATCTGTTCTGGATTGGCACACTTGGTGGTTTAGGAGGATTGTTTGTAGTTCTCCCTTTAGCAGCTGTCCACGCTGTTTCCTAGTATGAAGAGGGGTTGAAGAGGCACTCTTCCTGGGTGGTAACAATGCAAGCCAGCCGGTCGCATCACAGATTTCAGAGCGCTGGGCTCTGCCTGTTATTCGTCCTCCCAAATCCTATGGAAATGATTTACTCTTCGGCATTGCACCCAGAGAGTTCCAGGGAGGACTACCACTTGTAGATTATTACCCGGTACACAGCCGTCCTGTTCCTTGGAATCCTTGTAGCTGCTAACTAGCTGTGAGTTTGCATGCCTTTGTCCATTATTTTTCCAACACTGGTAAAGTGGTCTCATTCCAACCTAGTCCATTCACTTCCACATTAACTTCCAACCATTGCATTTTCATTTCCAACACAGCCATCTTCTGTAGAAGTTTGTGGAAGTCATGTGTAGAGAACGGAAGCATTTTGCTGCTAACTAGCTTAAGCTAAATAATATGCAGTACCAGGCTTTAGCTGTTGCTAGGCCACGCTACTGTAAGACTGAGGTTATCGTAAAAATATTGAAATATGGCTGAAACCCTCCATTTATTTACGAAGAGTAACTGTCCCAGTGATAAGTTAATGTCCAGGAGCCGCTGCTTTAAGTTTTCAGAGAAGAAAAATAGGAAATCAGCATAAAAAAGTAAGCAGAGGCGAGAGCAATCAGAAAAGCGTCTGCACTGATAGTAAAATGGGAGGTACTAGATTTGAGAAACCTTGTAAAAAACCTTACGAGACTCGCTGCACATTGACCAATCGAGATTACTAATCCTCAACCAAGTTTTGAAAATAGGGGGTTACCATCTTGAAACAACCCAAAGAGCAGTATTGTCGTTGATCATTTGGTATTAATTACCTTGGAACTTCCTATGTTGTGGTTTTGGCCCTTTTATTGCCAGGGTAATATTGTACTCACCAAAATAATTGCTAAAATCAAGGAACACTGCAGCATGACATGGCAAGAAACATAAGCCTTCATACAATCAGACATTTTAAAAGAACATATAATAATGTATCCATGCCATTGGTACATTTGGAGGTAAACTGATATTGAGTGCCCCCAAGATGTGGGTAATTCAACATTGCACAGTAACACTTTGTGTAGCAAATATGATAGATCAGAGTTAAACAGGAAGTCATACTGTAGATAATCCCAATGGACAGTTTTGATAGTATTGTTACCATCTTAAAAAAAAGTTAGCCTTAACAGCAGCAGTGGTTTGTCTTCCACAATTGACAGTATCATATTGGTAAAACTAGAGGAGGAACATTGTGTTATTTAATCTTTGACACATTCCAGTTTTCGTTGTAAGTCTTGTCCAATTGTCTGGGTTCATTGTCCATTGCCACTTCTTTTTAGGGATGATCTCAAGAAATAGGATATCAACAATGCTAGAAAATACAAAATTGCAGTCCAAAATTGCAATGAAGCACAATCATCATAGTAATATACGAAATTCTGGCTTTGTTTTCACATCCCATTCATGATCAAAAAACTAATAACATGGTTAATAAGCGCACTTGGTGTTCTGCCCCTTGACCAGTCCTTGTAAACAGCTTAACCTGATTAAAACTTCAAGCAGAGTTTAACCAATATCCTACCGACTGAAACTGAACCACGGATGTTTCTCTGTTCGGACCAAAGCAAGTAATTCCTCTCTTCTCAGATCCCTGCATTTCACTTTCCCACACTCCAGGATCCTCCCTTTTTCTTTATCTCTGGTCTTTCTTTCTCTCCTTGTTGCTGGAGGGCATGGGCTCCTCCAGTGATTAAGCCGTCTGGAGGCCTGTCTGTCTGTCTTTTAGTCGAGAAGTAGATGACGACTGTTGGTGATACACTTCCCCCGGCTCTCATTGTGCGCCTCCGCCATGCCGAGATGACAGCTTTGACAGGTGGCGAAGGCGAGGTGCTATTTCACATGTGCAACAGCATTGCCAGTTTAACTTGTGCAGAGGTGAATTATCACCTTGTCACCCAAAAGTGCAAATAGTGTAGTTTTCAAAGAGCAATTAAGTGTAATAGCTGCTGTCAAGCCCCGAGGATGGTACCTGTTGCTCATTTCTTTCTTTCTCACTCTAGCAGAATGTGATAACTCTAAAAATATTTTCCCTCGCTAATTCCCCAGATATCAACCGCTGAAAGGTCCTTTTTGAAAAAGGCTTCCCATTCTTTTCTCAGACCATATTCGCTAATACTGACAATGGTATTGGCCACATCACGTTTCCTGGAAGTACAGTACAGTGAAAGAAGGGCAGTATCAAGTTGCCCTTGAAAAGGAACAGAGACGAATGCTGGATGATTGCAAAGTTACACGACAATTATTCTATTCATTATTTTAGAAGCAGGATGGGGGAAACAGGAGTGAAGACAGCGTGGGAGCGGGGAGGTTACAGGGAGCCGGAGATCACATTGGAACACTCTATATATGTGTGTGAGTGGAAATCAAGTGCTTTTATGTATATATGCATACCCTCTCCACGTATTCAATATTGCGAAACATGAAACAATGGGTTATAAATTGGCCTTCCAACCCGATATATTTGACATGATCTCCGCTTCCCATCTCGTTAGTTTGCTGTTTGTTTCTTTCTTCCCTGACTCCTGTAGACTTTGTTCAGTTTGAGTTGCTCCTCTTAAGAATGCAACGTTCCCTTCCCCAGGCGCCCCGGAGATGTGAGGGGGACGCCTCAGAGGAGTTGTACTCATAAAGCTCCTCATCCTCCGAGGGGGGAGACAGCAGAGACAGAGAGAGAGGAAGAACAGTACCGGCAGGCAAAGTCACACAGGCATAATAACTACACTTACACAGCCAGTCGACACATAATGAGACAATGCCGCAGCAACTTCAAGGAAAAACACAGATATATAAAAAACAACAGAGAGCAAGGCAGAGAGGGGGGGAAACAGGGGGTTGGGGGGTAAAAAAAAAAGAAGAAGAAGAGGAAACTATGTCAACTTTTATTTCCTCTGTTATTCCACATCAATGGAGGCGTGCAGTGTTACTAATAAAAACAAAAAATATACACAGGTATAGACACATAGGCAGCAAGTTGGCGTGTTTGAAAAGCTCCGTGGCAATTAAAGACAAATAACTTGCATTATTTCCCGTGGCGGAGGATGATCCCGACCACTCGCTAAAAACGTGTTTGATTTAAACATCAAAAAGCGACGAGAAGCAAATAAATAAAGACGCAAATAAACAAAGTTGCGCTAGGAATAATAAAAAAAGAAAACACAGCGAGTGAGAACACAAACCGCGGGGGGAATAAGGAAGAGAATAGCGAGCGTCGAGACAAATAAAGCGGCAACATTATAACATTAGCAGTTAGAAAATACACTTAATTCCTCGGCAGAGATGGATATAAACTGCATTGTTGCGTTCGCAAATCCCAGCGACCGGATTTACACTGCTGCATTGTTTTATTAGGGAAGTATGGGGGCGGAGGAGCAATGCTTGTTCTAATTACAGTGATTTAATCAGGATTACAGAGGTTACCTGGATGAAGCTAGGGGGCAAAAGCACCTGCTTTTAGACGGACCGGTTATCCAAAAAACTTGACGACGACAATGACTTCAGAAAACAATGACTCGCTTTGCTCTTGCGCGGGTAAACACTGGCCTATTGTTCTTGCTTCTCTCTATCCGTCTTTATTTCCTTTCCTTTTTCCCTCCCCTCCCTCCTTGTTAAACAGAAGGCAGAGGGAATCCATTTTAATCTGATTAATAACTTAGTTGATCACATATAACCCAATTTTCATTCAGTGCCGCCCTTGTCCGCCCGGCCACACCCACACTGACCTTTGGAGTCGCCACGGCAACAATAAGCACCATTGTCCTGTCAAAAAAAGCTGAGGATGTTTTACATCATTACAGAAAATGTTAATGTCGCCATCTTTTTTAAATGCTTTGCAACAAAAGGCCAGGCCTGCAATTGAGCGTGTGTGTGGTTGGGGGGGGGGGGGGGGTGGTTATTACGAGTGGGATTCGAGTTTCCTGGGTCGCAAGGATGGGAACAACTTTCCTCATGCATTCACAGTAATATGAATCGTCCTTTTAAAACAGATATGGTTACATATTAGTTTTGAAAGGTACAGTAACTGGCTCAGTGTTAAGCTGGCCTCCAACACTGGAGCCCTTTGTTCCCGGGGCCCAGCTAATAACTGGCCCCTGATCCTCATCTCTTACTGGCTCAACTTTTTTTTTCTCTCCTCCTCTATCTCCCCCTGCCCAAACCCTCCCCCCCACTGAATGTATCTTTGATTACACCGTTATATGAGCTTCGTTTTGTCATTTCAATTTCACTCAATGTGTTTAGCGCTGAGAGATTTGTATTCAGGATTGGCAATTATGATTAGAATGCCACAAAGTAAAGCCTTGTGATTTTTTTGCAATGACAAGTGAAAGAGAGAAAAAAAGTCCTCCCTTTCCTTTCTCTCCTTCTTTCTCTTTGGTTCTCTCTCTCTCTCTCTCTCTCCCACACACACAGGAAATATGAATCAAATATTCATGAAGTGGGCTGAGGTTCTCATACATCCATATGCTCCTGATTCAGTCAGCTTGCAGTGGACACAGGCTGTGTGACAGAAAGCATGGCAGCACACCCAATATTGGGAAGTAACTAAGTACATTTACTCAAGTATAAGTTAAGTATTCCAATGTAATGCATATGCTTCTACTCCGCTACAATTTGGAAGGAAATAACATACTCCTCTTCATTAATGTCAGAATATTAGCCACTTAGCAGGTTAATATTATTAATACAAATCTATTGAATTATAATGTGCTGTCATAGAATTCTGACAGTATAAAAAGTCAGCTGCATAATTAAAACGACGAACATATTAATGGATAACTCAGTGAAAACAATATCATATATATTAACATTTCCATTCAGCATGACTTACATTTTTTGTACTTTTAAGACTATATTGATGCTTATACTTTTTTACTTGTAACAGAGTATTTCTAAACTATAGGTATTACTATTGGTGGCAGTACACGTAGGAACGGTAAGTTGTAAGATAATACTCTGTTGCAAGTAAATGTCCTGTATTTAAAATCGTACTCAAGTTAAAGTACAAAAGTATGAAAAATGTACTTTAAGTCAAAGTCAAAATACTCTTTGCCCTTGCCCTTTTCCAGATTCGATGATTTCTGATGTGTTAGTGTGTGTATCACATCTGGTGAAGGTGGAACTGATCTGATCTGAGTGATTATACACAGGATCATTTAACCTATAATGATTTGTCAAAATGTGTTAAATAATAGATTTATACATTGAATAAGCTTATATCTAAATCTTAAAAGTAACTTGTCACTAAAGCTGGGGAAACACAGTAAAAAATACAGTACTTCAAAATTGTACTTAAGTACAGTAGTTAGTTGAGTAAACGTAGTTACTATCCACATCTGGATATTACTACTTCTAAGTACCTATCAGCACCAGCACCACAGTCGTCAAATAGGTCACAGCAGACATCCTTCCCTGCTCTCTTCTTCTGTTCCTTTGTCCTCTTTGCCCTCCACCGTACCCCATGACTTCCTCTTTGGTTTAATAATCTGTTGTGAGAGAGATGAGTCCTCGGAGCTCCGTGATTCACTGGCCAGGAATCCTTGTAAAATCAAGGCGCCGTGCAGTTGCCAGTTTCCAGAAATTGTAAGAACTTTATGGTTTACAGTTTTTTATTATGCCTCAGAAGGAATGAAAAGGGGTGCGCGAGCAGAGGGTCCGGGGTTGGGGAGGGGATTAAAATTGAGGGGATTAGCACCACACTTTAAGATAAATCTTTTTTAATGTGAAACCTCATCCCCGCTCATTCTGGGGTAACCACTCTTATTAACTTGCTTTTCTAGCGCTTTCTTTTTTTTCCACGCAGCCTTATTTTCCTTCGCCGAGCAACTTTAAGTACAGGCTTTTGGACACGGCCGCGCACCGCCAACTCTGCCAGTTACACAAACAACGTCCCCTTTTTAAGCTTTTAAACACAGAACAATGGCAAAGCACATAGCTACGCACATTAATGCTTTTGTATATGGGAGGGGAAGAGAGGAGGAGAAAAAGAAAGAAGAAAAGAGATAAGCAGAGCTTGGCTACGCTGCCCCTCCACATCTCTCTTTTTTTCCTTCTCAATCTTTTCCACTGTGAAAAATCTCTCTATCCACGCTGATCTGTATGAGTCGGGGGGCTAAACAGACAAACATCATATTCTCGGTCTCCAGACTCTAATTGACTGAACAAGGATTGGTCACACTTTTAAGTAGCGTTCCATAATGGATTTCCATGTGTGTGCCTCTTTTAACTGGCAGTGCGAATGGAAGGCATAAATGTTGTCTTTATTACCGAAAACAACAGCCCTCTCTCTTTCTGTCTCCCCCTCCGTCTTCTCTCTCTCTTCTCCACAATATCAGTCCTTGCATTCATCGCAAGGTCAACGCTGCCTGACAGATGACAAACGATATCAAGATGGCCACATCGTCTGTCCTGTAGTCATTGGGCGCGAAAGAGATAAATGTTTTTTTTTTTGTAGTTCTTCTTTTTAATTTCATTATCATGGGTGACAAGAAAACACCTGATTCTCCGTGGCACCGGCAAAAGAAGAAGAAGAAGTGCTTCCAGGGCCAAAAGAGAAAACTTGGGGGGGAGGTGGGACAAATGAGGGAATCTTTGGGAAAAATCTGCACTTATCGTGTTTCTGTATCAAGAAAGCAGACTTGGCAAGAGAGGGGGATTCGGTATTATGTACAAGCTGCTCATCAGATGGGAGTTGGGTTTATTTCTGTAGCCCACTCCCCCCCCCCTCAACTCCCCTCTATACTCCCCTCCCTCCCATCCTCTGCCACCCCTTCTTGTTTGCTTCCAATCCAAGACATTTTCCCTGACTGGACAGCTCCATCAGAATACGAGTTGGCATCCTCGTGCGAACGAACGCAACTTTTCATTTCAATTATTTGATGATTTTCTCACTGTTTATAGTTTTTTTCCTCCTTTTCCTTTGTTCCTTCATCTTTTTTCCAGACTCATTACCCAGGTACACACACACGGGGCCACAAACTCCATCTCCGCTACTGACGGCCACTTTTGACAAAACACTAAGTGCGTTTCTTAATTATCTGACTTCTCTCTAATACCGTTGTCATCGCGCAGACAGTCGCTCTCTGATGTTGTTATTATGTTCTCATTTGGACGCTGGCTCTCTGCAGGTAGTCATCCCCCCCCCCCTCCTGCCAACCCTCATCTTATCCCTCCTCCTCTCTCACACACACACACACACACACACACACACACACACACACACACACACACACACACACACACACACACACACACACACACACACACACACACACACACACACACACACTCCTTGTTAAACTTTGCTTCGTTTCCGTATGCGTCGTAAAGAAGAAATAGCATTTGTGAACATTTCCCAAATTTTTAAGACGTCTTTTGATTATTTTTTGTTTGCTAATGATGCGATCAACACCATCCGTCCATCACCAAACATTCCAACACTCCCTTTTTTCCTCTTCATCCTCTTCATCATCTGAGCCTGCCTTGTTAATTAAGAAAACAAATATTCAGCAACTTCATCAGATGTGAGGCCCAACTCTTTTTTTTCCCATTCTTGTTTCCCCCTCTTTGTGAAAGAGTGCCGTCAGCTTACCTGGAGTTTTATAAGAACATGTCTTTCTTCCAGGCTGTTAACTCAAACTAAATGTTGTTTTTCACGAGGGTATTTTTCTCTGATATCTGATAAACGCTTACAGAGAAAATGCTCAAGCCAACCAACCTTACATACAATTTAAGTCCCTCTTTAGTTTTTTTATTGCAATATTTACTCCATCCAGTTTGGTCTTTGAATAAACTCCCGTACACAATAAAGTGAGTATATCGGTTATTTGGGAGGGCTTGAATGTCAGAGGTTGCAGTATTGGATCTTACATCTATTGAAGCTGACGCAGTATAACAAAGCGTGCAGGGGCCCAAAGTAATGATCATATACAAATATCAATATGAGAAAGAGTGTGTGCTAAAGAAGACACATTGCTATTGATGTTTAAATAACTGTAGCGCCAGAAAGATGGAGAGAGGGGGAAAAATGTGAATCATATTTTGTCTTGTGGGGGGGGGGGGGGGGGGGGAAAGAACATAATCGAACACACCTCGTGAGGTGAAAACAGCGACAGTAAAGCCAAGGGCGAGATAAAGACTGTCTTTTAAAAAAAATATATAATCAGTTTTGCAGAGAGCCGCATTATCTGCCTGCTGTTTCGGGAAAGAGACAAAGAGTGTTTGACAATGCATGCTCGGATGATGGTAGAAAAAAATGATGTCTTCAAAAGTTTTTCCCTTTTCTTTCTTCGTTCCTGTGTGTCTTTTAATTTGGCTGGGCATACACAGCTGTATTTGCATTTCAAATATTTGAAGAGGGTGGTTTAAATGCCAAGAATTGATGACAATCGCCTGGAATCAAAAAGATGGACGGGAACCCCTTTCTCCTCGCCGCTGACATTAAAAAGCCACAATGCAAACCTGATACAAATATATATTTATCTCCCTTCTTCCTCCATCTCATTATATATGAGATCCTATACTTTGCAGTGTGAGCCGCCTCGTTCTAAAATAAGAGAATAATCAGCGGGGTTCAGAATGACGAGGAATTGATTCAGCGGCAAACAGTTGGGCATACACACTTCACGCACACACACACACGCACACGTGCAGCCTCCACCCCTTTCGCTGCGTTTTCATCACTTTTCCATATTCATTTCTGTAATTTACAGTAAATCCAATAGCTGTCAGTCACACACAATCACACAGAAGAGAGAGAAAAAAATGCTGTAAATGTACAGCGTCGGAAAACAGCTGCTGCAAACATTTACAGCAAAGACCACTCTAAAATATTAAAGATGTGTCATCACCGAGCGCTCGGCCCCTGCATCTGTAACCATCTGCTTTCTATTAAAACGTTACACCCAAAAAAAGCACATGCAGCCCGCTCGCTCAGCGATGCTATTTCCATACGTTTTTTTCTTTCCCTTTCAGATGTGGGGGAAATTGTATCGGCACAGACAAACAACCCTTTTCAATCCTGCTGAACTCCCACAGCTGACTAGAAACCTCAAAAAGTTCCTGAGTAGCTTTTTGTACAAGCTCTACCATAAAGCAGCTGATATTAACCCTAGAATGGGTTAGCACAAGGCCATAGTTTAAGAAAAGAAATTATGAATTGCCCTTTTCTAATGTATAATTACACAATTTCATTTCTTTTTTTCCCAACTGTATCTTGCACGATAGATTGCCAATTTAGGGTATATTATTGAACCCAGAGTACACCCATATTACACCTCAACTACATCCATATTCAACCTTTATTCCACCCATGTTACACCGATATTAAAACCATATTACATCCATTATTTTGACTGCTTTTACACATACATTACATTGTTATTACACCTTTTTATGATACCTGATTATCTGAGTAATATCATAATCAGAATTCTCCTCCCAAAGAGGGGAAATTGACTTTATTCCAGGAGCAGTATTGAAAAACATAAGTGTGGCATGTAGAAAGTAGTGTGAGAGCAGCCAGTAGTACAAATGAAAGGATATTGCACAGTTATCACAGTTATTATTGATGTCACAGTAATCGAATAGTCTAACTAAGAGATAACGTCCAGTTTTCATATCGCTAATCACAAAGAGATACGTATTGCACAGAAGAGGTGTCATATGCTATGTTATATTTTGTGTATGCTTCAAAACACAAGTATATGTGTGAGTAATTATCTCTGTTTCATAACGTTATCTTGGCAATGTATCCTCCAGGATACAGAAACCATTTAAGGGTTACACACTACAGGATACAGAGAGTATATTGAGGTCACAGGTTCAAAAAGGTAGAAGTAGAGTTCACAGAATAACACCTGTTTACACGGAGATACATCTTCCCGACCTAAATCGATAAGTGCGTTACAGTGCAGCACGTTTTGGGGCTTTTCCATCTATCTTTTATCAATTGTACTCTCCAAAAGAAGAAGAATACCCGGAGGTCACAAACACAAACCCTCTTTTTTGATTGATTTCATTACATTACTGTTCCCATCCACGTGTCCTTGAGCAAGACACCGCCACCATGACTAAGAGCATCAACTAAATGTCTGAAATGTAAAAATGACAGTCCTCCCTTCCCCTGATGTCCTTGGGTTACTCAGAGGTGTGGAGGCGTGCAGTGACTCAGACTGTTTGGGGCGATGACATCTGTCCTGTTAGAACAGATAGAGAAAAAAAAAGGAGAGTGAAAGCTTCTGAAAGCAGCGCGGCGAAAGATTATGTTACAACCGAACAGAGAGATGGGAAGGGAGACTTATGGGCCGAGTCAAAGGTAAACAATTACAACATCATGACTCACTTTTTTGGAGCGTGGCTAAAGGAAGATCATCCCTTCCACTTAATAGGTAATTTCCTTTGTCTCCCGAGGATCATATCACATGTTGCCTTCTACGGGGTGGTCTGCCTCAAGAGGGAGAAGGAGAAGGAGGGAGAATCATTTATTTTACAGATTGAAACTTGGCTGGAAAACTTTCACAACAGCGTTCTTTGAGCAGCATTCTGTTCAAATTAAACAAGCGCTTGTTTGTGAGGAATGCAACCACAGATTCAGAAGGACATTTCCCAGTTTCCGTATTTTCTGTCATCTTTTCTGCGCTAAACTACTTCTCTATTTCTGGGCTGTCATCTCCTCCTTCTTCATTTTACAACTGCCTTTGTCCCTTGTTTTGTACGACCACATTACAGATTTGTCTGCTACAACCTTTCTGGTTTGATCAGAAGATAATTGTGCTAACGCTAGCAATCTTTAGCAAACTTTAGATCGTTATCTCCCCTTTCTTCAGTTTTGCTCGTGTCACTCCTGTGTGATGTCACATCTCGCCGTGAATCATGAAGATGCACGCACAGCTTCTCAATGTAATACAATGCGGTTAATGTTTCTTCTGCTACAACCTTTCTGGTGTAATCAGAAGCTAATGGTGGCTAACGTTAGCAACTTTTAGCAAACTTAACTGTAGATCGGTATTGCTGCCTAACTGAAACCATTGTCTCATATAAACTCTGGATAATGTCAAGAATTAGTTCTAGACTATGTTTGGAGTTACCCTTTAGCACATTTAGCACAACAGCGTTTCTTTGTTCAGCATTCTGTTCAAATTAAACGAGCCTTTGTTTGTGAGGAATGCAACAACAGATTCAGACATTTCCCAGTTTCTGTCTTTTTTACATTTTAAAAAAAAACGTTCTGTCACCTTGTCTGCACTAAACTAGTTGTCCATTCCTGGGTTGTCATCTCCTCTTTCTTCTTCTACAACCATTCTTGTTTTCCACGGCTCTCCGTCACTCTCCCATGTGATGTCACTATCTCGGCGTGAATCATTAGGATATCAGTGTTCAGCCAGTGACAGAAAGCGCATGATTAACAAGCTCTCTTGTTTTTCCCCTTCCTCCTTATCCTCCTCCCTTTTTTTCTGAAACGAGGACTCCCGCTGCTCCCAACGACATTTCTACCTCGTTCCTACCCCCCCTCCTCCTCATCATCCCCCCTTTTCTTCCCTGTCGTGGATGGCAGGGAGTCACAGGTGTGTGACAATAATTACACATACACTCAGAAAGAAATAATGTCGTTTCCTCCATTTAATAAGTTTGCAGTAAAATAGGCAGCGAGATAGAGAGAGAGGCGGAGAGCTCCAATCTTATCGGATACCCCAACCTCTAACTTAATCATATGGCTCTTAAGAGCAGCCTGCCACCAGCTGGGGCTCCGTAATATGCATGCAATATGTGTGTAAAACGATACGCTTTAATTTTGAGCCCACTTTAAGCAACAACAAAATCTGTTTATATGGGAGACATTTAAAAAGAGGAGAGGGATGGAGGGAGGGCGAGCGAGTGGAGGATTGGGTTAACTCTTGCTCTCCAGGCCTGACAAAAGCCATCTGTTGGGTGTCAACTAGTATCACTGTAAACACTGTAATGTACAGAGGGGAGAGCACACGGTGATGCAGAAGTTGAATTACTTTTTATATGAAAACAGGTTTGAACTGATTCACAGGTGGCTTCCATTCCATTGTGTTGCCTATTTGAAAAATACAGTTTTCACCTTTTATGTCCTCTAAAATTCAAACACCTCACTCAAAAAAGGGTTTAATGAAGAGTTGAATTAATAAGCAATACAACACACACAGTTTCTCAATGTAATACATTGGAGTTACTGTTTTTTCTGCTACAACCTTTCAGGTATTATCCAAGCTATGGCTAATATTAGCAATTATTATTAAACTTCAGATCGTCATTGCTGCCTAACTGAAGCTCTTTTCTCATATGAACTCTGGACTATGTCTAGAATCAATTCTAGACTATGTTTGGAGTTACCCTTTACACAACAGGAACATTTCCGCATCAGAAGTGTTCTGCATATGAAATGTTTGTCCATGTTGTGTGTTCTCTCCTGTTGGACTTTTTCGTTGGCGTCTTTGTGTTGCTAATCTCTCATCTTCATCCTCTGTTGTTAGTTTTCTTCCAGTTTTGCAATCAATAGGCTTTCCATGTATTCTCCGGACAATGAGCGGTTCTATTCACACAGAGAATTAATCGGACATTACACGTGTTGAAGTTAAAAAGTGAAAGGGGCTTATGACTTAATGATTCTTTAGCTGACAGGTCGATATAAACATTACCTTTTAAATAATCCATGAGAGATTTCACCCTTTAGTGGCATCAGGTTACATGAATTGCTTTGGGGTAAATTAAGGTACCCCAGTATGTTTAGTTAACCTTCGTCTTCAACGTTGAAGGATGAGGAACGGTCATGGTTGATAAAAACTAAAACTAAAACTTTCGGTAGGAAATTAACTCAACTCAAATTCACATTTGTAAGCAGTATTTGTTCTGCCTTTGCTCCTACTCAAGGCCTATGTCATGTTACCTTAAACAAAGATCTTATTTAAGCACTTAAGCTAATAGCCGTCAAAATATAACGTTCATTCGTAATTTTCACTTATCACATTGGCCGCTGTTCACCATACTTCTCTTGAAGGTCGGAAAGAGTTTTTCTAATCCTGTCTGAAAGTTTACGATATATTGTGTAATGTATTGTTCAATCTTTTCTTCAAAGCTATATGATGAATACACATGGTGAAATATCCAAACCCAACAATCCCATCAGAATCATCCTATTGGGTATCTTTAGAAACTTCAGCATCTCTGTTATAATTTCATTCCACTGTTGTATCAGGGGGGTTTAAGAGTTTGAGAATGACCTTTCTGCTTCTTGTTTGCGTGTACTTGTGTTGACTGATAACTTTTCTTAGGGGGGGTTTTAGCAGAGTAACAAATGTTAGCAGCCTGCCCCGCTCCTTGTTCTCGAAGGTAAGCACAAACCGTGTTGATGATGGTTAATGACTGTGATGACAGGGTTTTTGGAATATCCAGGGGATGAAGCGTGATAGAGAAAAGTTACTTGGAGTCCTTCCATCTAGTTTTGCCGGCCAGGGGTTTAACCCAAGGGCAGGACAGAAAGCGAGAGTGAGGCGTTCAAGGGCATAGGGAAGCAGAACGCTTTGCGGGGAAGGAAGCAGTGAAAGGGGAGAAAAGAGGAAAAGATTTGGAAGGCAGGGCAGTGTGTAAACTTCAAAAATCCTGTGACGGCTGCGGCTGCCGCCGCCAGCCCTGACCACTCTACAGATGCTTTTGTTCCCCACGAGCACCCCCCTTTTTCCTCATCTTCTCCTCTCTTTTCGCCTGGTGTCTGTGGTGATCCAGTGTGAGAGGAGCGGGGGCTATCAAAGCCATCGCTGTCTGTTACAGACTTCAAAACCCGGGGCCCCCATCCGTCCATCAGCCCCAATCATCATATCCGCAAGGCCTGAGCGGAAAGCCTCGCACACTGGAGGAGAAATATTTGATCTGTCTTCTTCACGAGGATCAACAGCCACACAAACGACAGGAGTGCCCCGGCGTTGCAAAAAGAGAAGGGGGAGGAGGAGGATGTGGGAGGAGTGGAGGAGGCGAGGAGGCAGAGGGAAGTGAGGAAGGGTATCATGAGGGAGCACAGAGATAGAACTAAAAAGGAAAAAGGGACATCCACTTGACTTCATAAAGTGAACCCTTGTTGCAAAGATTTATGTCATGCTTTGTTAAAACATTTTGAAGCAGGGCCCACATATAAAGCAAGACATTTTGGAACATATATAAATAGCCATTTGTCTCCCCCCGCTTATTTACAGCTTTTCTTTCACTGTCTTTTAGTAATTCATGTGTGCTGTATACATCCATATGAGTGAGACAAAGTGCAGAGTAAACCTACAAATTCTTGCATGGTTTTTTTATTCCTTACCAACTCAACTACTAACTAATTAGGTATTTATATTGAATTGAACATTATAATTCATAAAGTTGCAAGATTAAGTCAAACTTGTTATTCAAGATTGAACTTTTAAAGACTGCAAAACACCATGTTATGCATAATATGTATTTTGAAAAAATGAGTGATAATTTATAACAATTAATAATTGTATTAATCATAAATACAATGTTGATTTTAGCTATTTTTTCTCTGGGTATTTTCAGTTTTATTTCTTTTTATTCTGACTGTCAATTGATTATATCGCTTAAGTTCTGGGAATTGATCATGTATATATTTGGTATCAGTATCTATAGACACTGTGATTGATAACACAATTATATTAATTAATAATGAGTTGCAGTTATATACATAAGGTTGGAATATCAAACAGAATCGGTATTTTATACGTACCTCATATCTGACATTTTTGTGAGCAAGCCCTTGGTTTACTAATCTTTTTATTTTACTCTAAATTGAATACACAGCTTGAGTTCAGGAATATCAAACTAAATCACAGTATTTCTTATATACATGATAACATTTTCATAAGGTCATATTTTACTCCTCTTTTTTATTCGTCACTATATTGCTCATATTGGGCCAGAATCTATCCACCCATTAATCTATGTATCCATGTATCAGTTTATCTGACCGTCATATGACAGTTATTTATAGACGTCAGTGTGTGTGTGTCTCCAGGAGACGGCTGGTATAGTTAGCTCTTAAATCCTGCATGTGAGATCAGACTACATAATTACCTATCACATTAAGCCCTTTATGTCCACCAGACTTAGGCCTCTCTCTCTCTCTGTCTGTCTCTATCTAACACACACACACACACACACACACACACACACACACACACACACACACACACACACACACACACACACACACACACACACACACACACACACACACACACACACACACACACACACACACACACACACACACACTCACACTCACACTCACTCACACACACACTCTCTCAGAGCAGCAGCAGTGGAGCAGCTGGTAGCATTATTGACACACAGTTTGCCTGGGGGGTGGGGGGAAAGAGGGAGGAAATAAAATGGGTAGAAGACGAATATGTGATTGGAAGGAGAGTGTATGTTAGAGTAACTTCAAAGCATTTTTTTTGTTTGATTGACCCCCACACACACATGTACGACAACTTCCTACGTACACACAAACAGACACACACACACACACACACACACACACACACACACACACACACACACACACACACACACACACACACACACACACACACACACACACACACACACACACACACACACACACACACACACACACACACACCAGCCCATTTGGGGGGAATCTATTCAGACAGACTGCTATCAGTGATGCAGGCATGTCAGTCGTCACCTCATCGCATCCAACAGAAGAATCAGCAGGACATCTTGTCAGGCTTCGTGGAACACACACACACACACACACACACACACACACACACACACACACACACACACACACACACACACACACACACACACACACACACACATGCATGCACCAGCAGACAACATGAATGCAAGTGCCAAGCACTAAGTCCAGGGTTCAGAAGGTTGAATGTTTTCAGAGCTAATCAGTGCACGTCTCATATCTTAGTATGGTACATAGTGTGATGGAAGTGGACACTGCTAATCTGCCTGTGTGTGTGTGTGTGTGTGTGTGTGTGTGTGTGTGTGTGTGTGTGTGTGTGTGTGTGTGTGTGTGTGTGTGTGTGTGTGTGTGTGTGTGTGTGTGTGTGTGTGTGTGTGTGTGTGTGTGTGTGTGTGTGTGTGTGTGTGTGTGTGTGTGTGTGTGTGTGTGTGTGTACTTATTTTGTCTCTCTTAAGATTACACACAAAGGTTCATTTTTCACATTATTGGATACACGTTTCAAATAAGAAAACTACTCATGCTATTCTGTGTTTTTTCATCATGTGCTCCCTTTCCAAGTCTATTAATTTATCATGTTCGACTAGAAGCACATTTTTGGCAATGACATTTACCCCCTTAAGTTGAATATGAAAAATGCATTTGCACATTAATATCAGAACAGCTCTTATGCTTATTTTTATTGTGTGTGTGCAGGACTCTAAATTCATCAAAATGTAACAAAAACAATGATTCAAATGAAGGATTTTATTGGATTTGAAGGCCTGTTATGGAAATATTCTCATAATATACTGGTTGTCATATTGGGGCAAATGGAAGTTTTGAATCTAAATTATTGAAAAATTCAAAAGAAATCATATTGACAAGTCAGATTTGGTGTGTTTCAGTGTCTGGGGAGTTGCATAACAATATCAGTCATATGGGGAATATGTGCGGCTTTCAGCAACAATAAACACATTCATATTTATCTTCTTTTAATGTAGAAATGTGGGGTGTCTCTTTACTTGTAAAACCTGTGTGTGTGTGTGTGTGTGTGTGTGTGTGTGTGTGTGTGTGTGTGTGTGTGTGTGTGTGTGTGTGTGTGTGTGTGTGTGTGTGTGTGTGTGTGTGTGTGTGTGTGTGTGTGTGTGTGTGTGTGTGTGTGTGTGTGTGTGTGTGTGTGTGTGTGTGTGTGTGTGTGTGTGTGTGTGTGCGTGGTAACAGATGTCCACCCAGTGGCTGCTGGGACAGCACTTCACATTTTACATGTGTTAAGTGACAGTGATGGACAGCAGGTAGTCCTTTTTAATAATTCAATATATTTTAATCCTCTTTTCTCTTTCTATCTCTCACTAATTATCGGTTGGAAGCCAAATAGCACTGTTGATTTACATGATTACACAAATAGGGCAAATGTGAAAAAAACAAAACTGCATTGTATTTTTTCTCTCACACTTTGGTTCTATTTTTTGATTGAGATATCTCAGAGACACATGAACGCATACCAGGAGCATGTGCAAACATAAAAAACAATACATGGGTATTTTTTTTTCTGGGTTCTAAATATTACTCCATTTAAGAAAAAGAACAATCAGAAGGCAAAGAGAATGAGCCAGATCCAGCCAGCCACTCAGTCAGTCAGCCAGTCAGCCAGAGACAGAGACATTTCCCCAGCACCAGGATGCGGGTAAGTGAGCCTCAACTGACCAGAAATGATTTGCCTCTGTCTGTTAGACACGTAATGGAGTCATTTAACTAGTCAAATTAGGAGCCGGCGAGATGCCGCATGCTTCATTACTGGGTTCCAATGGGCACCGCTCTACATTTACGTCAGAAATGATTTCAGGCCAAATTAATGTTTTTATTGTCTTGTGGGGAAAAAAAATAAAACAAGAATAGAGAAAGAAACACACACAAAATACACAATGGCGACACAGGATGACTCTCACACAGGCATGTTTCGGTTCACGTGCACACATGGCTGGGAGCTGGAAATAAAGTAACACACAGGTTGTCTGCACACACTGTTGTCTGTCACACTCGATGTGCGGAGAGCCACACACACACACCAGAGCCGCACGTCTGGAAGATCAGCACCATCTAGAGGCATCAGGCACACATTGTACCTTTGGAGAAATGTGTCACGCAGCATGATTTGTGAATTCATATTTCCTTTTACACCTTTAAAGAAAAGGGGCAGTTACCTTTGTGCAACTTTTGTCCATGTTTGACAATCTATGAAACATTTAGTATGTTTTTCACACAAAATCTGGTTAACACCTTTAAAACCAACTTGAAAAACTTGTGACAAAAAGTACTTTCTCCTTGGTTTTAATGGTCAATAGGCCCCATTCAAACCAAATGTAACCATAACAATGCAAAACAAATACAAAATAATTGAGTTTATAGTTAAACTCTCCATGTTTTATCACATATTGATATATGTAAACGTTTGGTCAGGATTCTGCTTTGAAACCATTTATACATTTTCATGGCAGCAGACACATAATTAAATGAAATAAGTGATCCTTAAAAGTTCTTGTGAAGAACGTTGGATGCAACCACCCATGTTATTTGTGCGGCAATGACATCAAAAACCTAACCCATAAGAACATTTAGTAATAAGTCAAATTTGACCCTTTAGGAAAAACAGTATGCACAATCCCAATTGTATTTTGTATATTGAATATCACTGGTAAGATGGGGTGAAAGGTGAAAACGATGCAGTTTGAAGCTAACTTCAGCAGCAGACAGGCAGAAAGTCTGCAGTGTGTGAGTGACAGCTCTTTAGCCCGGCTGCATCCAGCACTCCCTCTCCTGACCTCTAAATCAGAACCAGGTGATGACGGAAATAGGAAATAGAATATATCCACTGGGGAGAGATCAAAGAGCGAGTGTGTGCGGGAGAGGAAGGACGGGGGGGTGGGGTGGGGGTTTAACATGTATATCTGCTCCTCGTCGACAGGATGGTATGACTAGTAGGATTATTGATGAGAGGCAAAACACAGCCCTATGGGATTTGGAGTTTACATGTCCGGCAGGCCAACGAGACGCATTTACCGAGCTGGGATTTGAACCGTCAACTTTTTCGTGGTGAAGTTGCCTTTAATGGTCAGGTTCACTCTTTTCCTGCTGCCACTTTTTTTCTCAGGCTCCCCGCAGCTGCTTGTATTTATGTTATCACAGATTACAGCTGCATTGTTTGAATTTGACTGACAGCCAGTGATATTTATGCTTATGCGCGAGTGTGTATTTGGATTCCTTTGTTTTTCACGAGGCACACACGCACGCAAGCATAAGCACACAGAGATGCACCGGTGTAATCATGCTGCACACATACCCAGCTGTGCACACACACACACACACACACACGCACACACACACACACACACACACACACACACACACACACACACACACACACACACACACACACACACACACACACACACACACACACACACACACACACACACACACACAGACACTCCCTGTCAGTCGCTGTTGTTCTTGACATTCTGTCGATATCATTGTGTCCAAAATCTCAGTTTGTTTGATGCGGCTCTTGACTGGCCGGCGCTCTTTGAGGCACACAGACACTTTGTTCTCAGACCCTGCACACATCTCTCCTCGTGTTTCTCATCGGCCGCTTTCAGACTTCTTTGCTGTCCCTCTGCGATAACCGGCAGGTTTCAGAGAGGCAACAAGGTCCGCTCAGTCTCAAATACAGACATGTTGATGTTATTATACAAAAGTGAAGGCGTAAGTCATGTAAGATTAACTTATGACACAACACTTTATAATTATACTAAAATCACCCATGAATATTTGTACATTTTGAAAACTCTTGCTTTGGTTTTTGATGTAACGCTATTGTATTTTACTAATTTGTGACGTACTCTCTACTGAATCTAACAAATGGAGGGCTAGGGTTAGGGTTATGGGTAACCCAAAATACATTTCTCCAAAACATATTTGCTATTAGACCACATATTAATATGCTCTAAAACAGAAAAAAGCAAGACATCTCCATATTTGAGAGGCTAAATTACAAAGCATCTTCTGACACTTTTGCACAAATAATTTCTTCAATGACGATTGATCCAAAACTCTGGCGATTATGTTTCCATCAATCAACCACTGATTAGTTGACTTATCATCAGAGCTTTATTGAACATAGTACACTTATATTGTATTTATTTGTTAAAGTATCTCTTAAAAAATTGTATTGTTCTATTTGATATCTCCGTCAGTGCTTGGCAATATAACATACTATTTTCCTAAGTATATCTGTGATGAACTTAAACTGGCTCTTATTTTCGGCCTGATCTATCAAACAACTTCTTTCCTGTCCGTTGTCTTGAACCAAACCTCCAAAGCATGACACGCTGTCTTTGTCTGTTCATGTAAATATACAAGTCTCCATGTCCGTGTGTTTAGAAAGATCAGTCTCAATACATGTCTCATCTGTTTGAATGCAGAGACGTACAGATTGATTTCTTCATCCATCTTTAGTCCAGCAGACCCGGCCTCTCACTCTCACCCCTCTCTCTCAGCTTCCCTCCCCCTTTCCTATCGAATAAACACAGGCATTTTATAGACACTGGCCCTGATGCTGAGATATTGTTTTTTACTCCCTCTGTTATGTATTGATCACCGGCTTGCCTGTTTATCTGCACAGGGTGGACACTTATAGATGAATACATGCACACATGTGAACATCGAGGCCTTTCATTTGGACAAGAGAGCATTGTTGCTGCAGAGGAGGAAAGGTGTGTGTGTGTGTGTGTGTGTGTGTGTGTGTGTGTGTGTGTGTGTGTGTGTGTGTGTGTGTGTGTGTGTGTGTGTGTGTGTGTGTGTGTGTGTGTGTGTGTGTGTGTGTGTGTGTGTGTGTGTGTGTGTGTGTGTGTGTGTGTGTGTGTGTGTGTGTGTGTGTGTGTGTGTGTGTGTGTGTGTGTGTGTGTGTGTGTGTGTGTGTGTGTGTGCGTGCGTGTGTGTGTGTGCGTGCACGGGACATTGGAACATTGATGTCTGACGACTGATTCCTTGTCATCTTATTATTACCCCTCCACTCTGCATGGGGGCACCGTGTTGTTGTCGCATGTTTTTGTGCATAGTTAAACTACTCAAGCAATGACTCCATCGCTAATTATAGCTTTCCACTTGAGCGGCGACACAGAGACACGGGCTCTTGTGTTAACTTCTCTGGTGTTGTGGTTTTCAAATACATGCCTTTACTGTGTAGCCTAGATCTGGACTGTATGTGTTTTACCTGCCGTAGTACACTGGTAAAAATGTGATTTTTCACATTTGCAGTTGTACAGATAATGTGAATAACATGTCACTTCTTTAAAAGGGGCTTGTGTTGTTGGTTAAGTTGCTTTTTTGTTATACTATTCATGCACAACACAACTGATTCCCTCAGTTGATACACTATGCTCAATTTCTTTATAAAAAATCCAAGGAAATGTACTTTTAAATCAGTGTTATTGTTGTTGGTGCTGTGTATTTTATACATTCCAATTTAAATATTATAGAATATGTCAATAGAGTGGTAAAATGAAAGATGAAAGCTGATAATAAAGTCGTTATTAAAGTACAAAGGCAATTTTGCCATTTCCTTTTCCTGCTTCTTTATACTTATTTGATCAGGATAAGAAATCCTTTATTCGTCCCACTGCAGGGAAACTCACATTGTTACAGCAAATGGGAAAACACATATAAAAAGGCCGAATAAATTAAGTAAACATGTCAAATAAAGTTGCAAAGATTTGTATACCCCTACACCCTTTTTCCCCCTGACACAATGAGGATACTTCTTCTCATCCCTACTTTTTTCTCTTATAAATCTCATTGTGTGCCATAAATCAGTCTGGCACACAATGTAAAACACGTTATAGATGCCAGTAGTAGTTGCCAGTCTTGGTGGTCGGCTGTTTGTTTGTGGTAATTACACTAATGTCTACGAATGAAGGTGATAATGATGTATTGATGTTACAATGCTACACCTTGTACATTTACCAATCACAGGTTTGCTGTAGTTATTGCAATTTGATATAGAACCACCGTCCTAACCAAGGAACCTTTGAAGATCCCTCTCTTTTCTGGGTGGAGCAGTGGCTGAAGACATGGTTGGGTACGAGCGCCGATCGAGTCCTGGCTCGGTTGCCCGCTCTGTCCAGAAGGCAACTCCGCAGGACGTTAGCCGGCTCAGCATTCTGGGATAGCTGCCCAGGGGTCCCGGATGACCTCAAGAGTTAAAAGCAAACAGCGGGAGAGATAGACTAAGGCATGGAGGAAGCATGGAAACTGACAGAGAGACAGAGAAAGGAGGGTTGGAGGTATGTGGAGGAAGCCAGACACGGAAAAGGAGATGGGAGAGAGATGGGGGGTGGGAGGTTTTTGAGAAAGATAGAGGAACTGGAGAAAGGTACGACAGGACAGTATGTGTTGTGGCTCATGACCATTCATTCATAAAGCATACAATGATATTTTGGTGCGAATAATGTCGTTTGTTTGTCCTTTTCCTGTCTCAACATCGTAACACCCACATGCACAAAGTGAGATCAGTAAATAAATGGTATTCCAAGAACTTGAGCAAACCCTAAACTAAGGGCCAATCCAACACATTTGGGAATGAACTAGCAGTGTATGCTAAATGTACATGTCTGACATTGTGGGAAAGAGTGTTCATAATATTTATAATATTGGCAAAAGGCTTCCCGTCTATTAATGGCAGTAATTCTTTAAATATTGGGATGATGACTTCCTGGAAGGCATTCATGTTGCACATCTAAAACGTTTTGGAGGTATTTGTGTAAAGAATAAAACACTTTCACTTCTACACATACTAGACTTTTTCTTCAGACATCGATAGGGCATGGAATGGGGTGTCTGTTGGACCCTTCCTGTTGAAGTACTATGGTAACTTTACTTAATCGTAACATTTTGTTTGCCTAAGAATGTCCAGCGATTGCTCCAACCTCTCGTTTCACTTCTAGTTCCAAAAAACCCAAGATGGGCATCGCCAAAACCCCAGACTCAAGGCTTCAATGGGTGACATCACAATCACAACCTCCAATTCTCGTAAACACCTCATGTTGAGCCATAGCTCGAACTTCTAGTGTCACTTTTCTTTTCAAACAACCAAGATGGCGTCTGCCATAACCCCAATCTCTAGAATTCAATTGATGTCGTCTCAATGACCAAGTCCACTTGTTGTATACGGTCCATAGGGCTTAGAAACATCAAATGGAAGAATGAAGGAATGAAAGGTTTACCAGACAAACTTAAAAGTCAGTGTTTGTGTGTGTGTGTGTGTGTGTGTGTGTGTGTGTGTGTGTGTGTGTGTGTGTGTGTGTGTGTGTGTGTGTGTGTGTGTGTGTGTGTGTGTGTGTGTGTGTGTGTGTGTGTGTGTGTGTGTGTGTGTGTGTGTGTGTGTGTGTGTGTGTGTGTGTGTGTGTGTGTGTCATATCTGTCATTTCCCCTCATTGGCTGCCCCACCCGCTTTCCCACAGTGGTCTTCTCCTTGGCCCGATAATGACGCTTAAGAAGGTAATGGTGTAAATGAAAGCTGCCCCCCCCACCCCCCTTTTTCTGCATGTCTCTCTGCCTCTCTCTCTCTGGGGAACAAAGAGGCCTTATTATACCTCGCTGTCAGCGTCGCTCTGTGTCTCACCACTGTACAATCACTGTTTTCAGCAGCACTATCAGCATGGGGTAAATGGAGAGAGAGAGTGAGAGAGCGGGCGAGACAGGTAGACAGAGAATGGGATCGTCTATCTCCAGTGGCAGTATTCAACACTAGTTATCCAGAAGTGCTTTTTTAGTTTGAAGCGCATTTGTTGCAAATAAATTTTATGCAGACTTTTTTCTTTTCTTTTTTTCTAACAGCTCGAACAGGCAGTATAATTTATTTGCGTTCACATGACACACACAGGAACACACACACACTCCTTAAGTCGAGAGATATCTTCTTATTGGGGAATCTTTCAATAAATCAATGTGACTTTAAACACATTTCCCAGGCGACGCGGCTGACCTGATAAGAAGTGAACTAATCTCTTTTGAGGCTGCCGGGAGAGCTTTGAACCAAATCTACTGTGCATCTATCACCAAGGTTATTTGTCAATGGCTGCTAATCCCAGGTAAATTTCCCTGGTTTTATATCAGGGGTTCTCATGTCTGAAGTTTCTCGGCCTTGGGAAAATAAGAGAGCAGGCTTACAGAAAGTAGGGGAACAAAAGAAATGTTATGGATTTCAGCAGCAAAACAATGGCTCAGGCAGGGAAGGGGGGAGGCAGAGAGGTTCAGAGACGGAAGACGGCTATTATTTGCTCTCTATGCATCAAAATTAGAAGTTGCATTTATCTTTGTGAAATCGTTCTTTTGTATCCAATTTTGTAAAACATAAAACTATTGAAGAAAAGTTTGATTATTTTTCTCCCTTTCGCATATTTTTGTGTAAAAATTATATTCTTTTTTTTACTGACCACAGCATTTTTGGGAATATTAGTCTCTACCAAATTTAACATTTACAGAAAATGTACACTTTCATCAATTTGAGGTTATTTTCCGTTAATTTAAAATAAAAATACTTTCTTTCCCCTTAAACTCTTTCAATGGAGGAGCAATGTGTAAAACATTTTTTTTTTTAAGTATTGACATATAAAATAAAAATGGAGCATTAAAAAAAAAAGAATATAATTATGGATCACCCAATGGTTTTGTGGAAAAGCTGAGTATTTCCTATACACTTACAAAATCTTTGGGAACATGTTGGCAAGTGGTTGCAGTGCCAAACAACTTCCTTTACTACATGTTTTCAAAGTTTTAACATCATCTGTCATGTCTGCACCGCCGAGGTCAAAGCGGAGATCTTCGTTCACATCTGAGTCATTTATTAGCTCCCAATTAACAGAGCAAACAAACTAATGATTGCGACGGACGCCTGGTCCTTTAATTTTGGAAATAACGCTTCACCTTTTACAGGCGGCATCGGCCCACCGGGCGCTCTGTGTGGAGATAAATTATTGATCGGACACATTACCCAAAGTGGGAAGTTTCTGTCTTTGCCATTTCTTGCACTGTGCAAGTAAAGAAACCTTTCTTTAATTTCCTTTTTTTTCATATTCATCCCCCGTTTTTGTTCCTTTTCTTTCTTTTTCACCCCCCCTTCTCCATGTGCACAGAAGATCATGGAAAATCTTTTTGCCATATCTGTCATCTGTCACGCTCTCTGATGAACAGTTTTGATCTCCGGCTCGTCTGTTTACGGCCGTTGTCAAGCGAAAAGAATCGTAGCCGTAAGTGCTTACACCAGCGCGTAAATAGTTTGACGTGTGGCTCCGTAACAAAGTTGCAGGAGTAAATAAGGAACCAAACAAACGCGCTGCGTTGCAATTAAGTCCTACGTCTGCATTATGAAATGTTTGGAGCAGCATGATTTCTGCTCACATTTCCCCAGGTCTTGCTATCAAAAGTGTGTGTTCCTTTGTTCCAGAGAGGGATCAAAGGGTAAGCACGGAGCATTATGGATAGCACTCGGCTACACACATACTGTGGGACAGAGGAACGTGGAATATAATGTGAAAGTGCTCAATTCTTCCATCGTGAGGTCATGGTGTTAGGTCACAGTGAGAGGATTAACACACTTTCACAGCTGAATGGAAACAGGCTTACAGTGTTAAAATAAAAATATATACAGCCGTAAAACATCCCTTTTTCATTTACCTGTAGTACCATAGTAGCATTAGTTTGATATTTACTCTCTTATTTGACATTTTCGATCCTCTATGAGACATTTGGAACATTTGGCTGCCTTACATAAGTTAGCAATGACTGTATGACTATTAGAATACATAAAACATAACAATCTACTAATAAGAAGGAGAAAGACCCACTTTGTTTCCAGTGGAACGTTTTCAAGATAAGTACCAAAAAAGAGATTTTAATCTCACAGAGGCCTTTTGTGGTTCAATAAAGTTAGGTTTAATTAGGAATGCACTATTGTGAATGTGTTGTTTCTGGTAATATGAAATGATTAGGAAAGCACAGTCAATACGCACTTGAAAGGAACTTTAAACAGAGAAAGATTGTTGCCTATTAATACAAAGTTAACTGACATTTTAGAAAATTTTATATACCATAGCTACTGGAAAAGGGATCCAGAAAGAGTCACCTTTACAATGAATTGTATTTGTTCCTTTATTTGTTTTTTGTAATATATACATTTTTCTAATTCTGAGGTAAAACAATCACATATGTTTGTGTCATTGTAATAATAGCATAAGAAACCACTTTGAAAGTTTAGATATATTGCATTTTTGATACATTTGAATGACTCACAGTTGATTTAACACTGCTTTAGATTTTCCACAATTTGGGACATTTTGGAATGAAATCAGCTTGATCTATTGATCAAATGTTCCCCGACACCACTGCAGTAGCTGCTCAATGTTGACGCATTAAAACCCCAAAAAAGTGGACTTAATATACAAATAACAATATAATATAGCCTCAATAAACCCGTACAAAGTAAACGTTATTTTTGTATTCAGACAGCTCAGAGACACATCAGCTTTACTGAGAAGGACAGACATAAGGAAAGGACAGAGTGAGACACTCAGAGGAGAAATGGAGAAAGAGCGAGGGATCGGGAGAAGGCGAAGATGAGGAGGAAGTGGAGGGGTGTGGGGGGGGGGCTGATCTTGGAAAGGTTTAGTATATCATAATTATCCCGTTAAGTAACGGCGGAGCGGCCTCCCCGGGGGAATTCGTCTTAAATGGAAGATTTGCAAGGAGAACGGGTCAGAGAAAAAAACGGCTTCCAGTCGGCAGGAAATCCTGTTTACATTTACATAATCATATCAACACTCACTCCTGCTCCTTCTTCTTCGTCTCTTTCTTTTGGGTGCCTTTTCAAAAAAACAGGGGAAAGAGACAAACGAGGGAGGGCTTAAGGCTGCTGCTTGTCGACGTTTGTTGTTTTATTTCCTTAAAAGTGCTGCCAGCGTTGTAGATATTGCCAAGTTTTTTTAAATCTCTTGCCAGCACCTCCAACCTCCTCTCAACATCTCTCTTTCCACCTCGTAATGTTCTCTTTAAGTAGACCTTTTGGCCTCTTTCCCTCATTTGGCATGTTGGAAGAAGAAGAAGAAGAAGAAGAAGAAGAAGAAGAAGAAGAAGAAGAAGAAGAGCATAAATAAGGGATGGCGTGCCCGGCTGTGTGAGTCTTAATTGAGATCTGCTAAGAGCACGCAGCAGATGTTTGTAGCAGCAACTGTTGAATCACCAGAGACCGCTGAGAGCCTGTGAAACCACGTTAAAAAGAAGCCAGGTGCTCCACTTGTTTTCATTTCTCACTGCCTCTGTCTCTTTTCTCGCTCTTTAAACCATGGAAACACTGAAGTGGAGATGAGGAGGGAAAAAATAAAAGAAATGAGAAGCAAATATATGGGTCAGCATTGGAGAAGAGAAGGACAGCTCGAGGTCATCAAACTGGAATCTCTATAACTACCCATTTATTTATTTTGAATGTATTCCAATCGTCCCAAATGAACAAATATTTGAATTATATAATATTGCAAGATGTACTTATTAGGTTATCTGCGAGGCAAAGCCATTCTTCACAAAAAATGTTGTGCGATTTACTGTTTCTGTAGTTTTAGGAGCTCTGAATATTATTTATTTATTTTCAAATTAATTTGGTTAGGTTTGAGGAATCAAGTGATTTTGGACTACGAAGGGGTCAACATTTTCCAAAAACTATATTCAGTCCCCCGTAATGTTGAATTAAAGTCCTCAAAGTGACTTAAACACCAACCGGTTTCCCTCTGCTAGAAATCACCTGTCCCCAGGTAACACTTCATCTGAGGCAATGTGATTAAACTACACTGTATTTACAAAATAAGCCCAGTGCGATCATGAAATAAAGTCGAATAAAATCCCTGAACTAGATTTTGACACGTTTGGGGTGCAAAGTCATTGCAGTAAATGTAATTAAGTACAATCATTTGATCGACAGTTAACCTGGGAATTTAGGGACCACACACACTGAACTAGAATAAGAACACTCAGTGACTTAGTTTTAATATATTATTGTATATTATTTATTCACCACGAGAAAGCTGGGAAACAGGTTCTCTGTTATTATAAATGAAAATGATGATAGCTGAGGCTACTCCTGCCTATCTTCATAACGTCCTTCCATAAAGACTTGGTCTATGTTCACCTCTGTATTGTTTCCTGGACGTTTCACTAATGCTACAGTTCAAAAGTTGACCTTCCACTGAAGCCACTGACTGGTGAGCTTTTAGGAAGACTCACCAGTATCCCCATTTAATGAAAGGCCTAATATTTTGGCTTCATTATTTCAGGTTGGGATTTATGATCACTGTCTGACTTTATGAGTGGCTATCATACACTTTAGGAGGGCAACACACTTACCGCTGCCCTATATATGCACATTGCCCTATATAATATCGCCCTATTTGGTTCCGTCTCGTCCTCCTGTGTCTGCTGTACATACATCCTCCACACTGTATCATCACACTCCTTTTGTCTTTCCTCCTCTTCTTCTTCTTCTTCTTCTTCTTCTTCTTCTTCTTCTGTCCCAGTAAAATGAACGGGTTTGGGGATACATTTCAATGGCCGATTAACAGACTCCTTCTTCCTTCCCATGTCCCATCTGGCTTCATGCCACACTGAATTAGTAACCAGATATGTCACCAGCACGGTGCTGGTACGGATAACACCACACGCTTCTGGGAGGGCCGTGGCTCGCAGATTAGCGCCTAAAATTAATACAATTGACTCGCAGGAAGGCCGTCTTCTCTCTTGTGTTTTGTAGTTTACTGGTGATGCACTACAAAACCAACGAGAAGTTTGCAAGAGCCGGGAAAGGAAAGACTTAATAAGTGTGTGTTAAGAGAAGAAGGTCCTGATATTAGTACATCATATTGGTTTGATGCCCAATGTTTAATCCTGATGCTTCACAAAATCATATTTGGGTAAACACTTTCTTAAACTTGTCAATAACTAAAAGCGTTATTGTTCGATTAAATCATAGACATTTTTGGGTTTTAACATCAAAACCAAACCCTAACCCTATCAGTCGAGAAGTTCACAAAGGCAGATAAAGGAAATACTTAAAGAGTGTGTGTTTGTTTTAGGACAATAATGTCTAGATATTACTACCACTTAGTGATTTAGTACCCAATGTATAATCCAACTGGTTTACATATTTAAAATTCAGGTTAAAACGATGTAAAAGGCGTCCCAAACTTAGAAGAAAAAGGTTTATTGTTGGATTAAATACTAGACATTTCATGGTTTTTACTTCAAAATCGAGAAGAAGTTTGCGAGGACTTCATTACTACATATAGACTTACAACTCTACTTACTACCCAATGTATAATCCTGCTGTTCATAGTTATAATAGTAACAATAGAAGATAATTGTTGGTATTTCTTTAAACACAGCTGTTCAGTTAGTATACATCACAGAGACGAATCGCAGCAAACACACAAAGAGGTCCTGTACTGTATATTGAATTTAATTGAATTGAATCCATAAAGAAAGTCTTTAAAGTGAGATTTGAAAGGAAGCTGGAGCTATCTTTGCTGTTAAGGCAGATTGTAGGACATGCACACACACATTACAGCTGAAGGCACCGATACAAACATCCAGTGTCCTGAACTCTAGCTTTCGTCCATATCTCAGTGAATAAGGGGGATGTTAGAGTTCATGTTAACAAAGCATATTTTTGTGTGGATGAGATGACCTCAACTATTCCCTGAACAAAAGCATATTTTTCAGAAAAGTATGAACAACATTGGAACTCTAGAGCTTAAATCCTTGATTTCCTTGTGAGAACATGAAGACAACACTGAGTTATAAAGAGACAACAAATAAGGAAAGATGAAGAAAAAGTTCTCCAAAATACCAGCCTTCATTTGACTGTGATAGAACCGGGCCACATGGGTAATCTGGGACTTTAATGATTTATTTCCCTCTTTCTCTCTTTTACATTAGACTACAGCCTTTTTCAAAGCACAGTGTGTCACAAGCATTTAAGACGTGGCCCTTTTTCCCCTGCACATTCCAACGCCATTATGTTACATTGTTGCCGAATAAAAGGCTGTATTATGTTCCAGCCCCCCCAGTAAAAGGGCAGAAGTGGACCCAGTTTTTATCTGCTGAACGAATCAATCAGGATTATGTCAGCTGAAAAGAATCACAGACAGCCGTCGCCAGGCACTGTGTGTGTGTGTGTGTGTGTGTGTGTGTGTGTGTGTGTGTGTGTGTGTGTGTGTGTGTGTGTGTGTGTGTGTGTGTGTGTGTGTGTGTGTGTGTGTGTGTGTGTGTGTGTGTGTGTGTGTGTGTGTGTGTGTGTGTGTGTGTGTGTGTGTGTGTGTGTGTCTCTGTGTATCCCCTTCTCTGTGTGGAAAAGGATGGGAAATTTGCATGGAAAGGAAAGCACTTGTTGGTTATGAACGTGCCCGACAAAGATGTCATTCGGGGTCTAAAAAGCAAGAGGATTGTTTTTCTATTTATGTATTTATCCACCTCCCCCCACCCCCCTCAACCCAAGCCTTTCTCCTCCTCATTGGGAGGATTGGAAGGGCACTAATTATCATTTCAGCAGAGATGATTAGGAGATCAAACAGGGATCGAATGCCATTTCCTTCCATTAATGCAGGGGGTTTAGAGTGCCTGTCATGGCTTGGCTTGTCCTAAGGCCTGTGGAGGGAAACAAATATAACAGGGGAGAAGAGAAAGAAGGGAAGAATGGATGATGGAGAAGAGGCTTAAGAGGAAGGGAGTGAGGGAGGGAAAAGATGGGACAGGGGTTTGGCAACAGAGAGGGAGAAGAGTTATTCAGTTAAAAGGCCAATGGGTTTTGTGAGTGTAAGGCCATCATTTGAAAAGGGGGATGATCATTAGAAGTACTATTTTTCTTGTTTGGAAATCTGTGCTGAAACAGAGAAAGTCATGGAGGGACACTGGCAGATATTGGCAGCGTGGCAGTTTAAGCTTGGTCCCTTCTCAAAACCCTAGACACAACTTTCAGATGCTAACATGCAAGCTAACACACTAATGGACAAGACCACACAATACAGAGATCAAGATCACAAAGACCAAGAATCAAACATTGTGGAGGGTAACTCGATTACAAAGATTAGCATGATGGTGCCAGGCCCTGGATTGGTCAAACTATTTTACCCTTGGGCTAACCCTAATCCTAACTCTAACCCTAAACCTAACCCTAACCCTCAAACTAAACCAACATGGCAACTCATTTGGAACGTTTTTTTGTTATATTTCTAAAATAGTTCAACCCATCTTTGGGTAGAATTAAGCCATGCAATCACTGTGTCTGTCTTCATTTTAAAAACCGACAAGGTTTACAAGTTTTTTCAGGAATATCGAGAGTCAGCAAGTAGCGCTGGATGGTTATTCCGAGACAGCTAATACAATAAGATGCCTCATCCAGTTTGCACTCTCATGCTTTCTGTCATATCATAATCTGGATTGTTTTTTTCTTATATAAATAAAGCGCCCCAAGAAGACAGTCTACAACAGGTTCTAGAATTCATAAAATAAAAGAGGTGCCCTTTTAAACCGAGGCCACTAAAACATGAATGTGATCTAATGTATTTTCAGTCCTTTTGATGGTATATCTCCTAAATCAACATCCTGTAATACTTCCTTGATCGTATCCCCCTGTTAGGATTCAACTTAGAATTTTAGGGCCAAATGCAAAAAAGGCAGAACATAAACAGGCGAGGCTGTATCTGGCAGCTAACAAAGTTCGATGTTTCCATTAAAAGATCAAAGAGACTGGAGGTGGATATCTGGAAGATTAGCGGGGGAACAGCGAAGCGAAGGGGCAGATTGAAGCGTGCGGATGAGGTTGTGATTGTTTCAGCACGTCAGATGAGAGAAATGTCAAAGAGAATGTGAGAGATGACCTCTGTGTTCATCGCCCATTAATGACCCTGCAGCTCCCAGCTTCATTTTCCCTCTCATCAAAAACATTAAAAAAAACATTTCCTCCTGTCTCCAATAGTCATTTCCCCCCGCATTGTATTTATGTATTGAAAAAAAAGGTAATAGATCAAGCACATTCCATTATTCTCTTATAAGATCATTAGCAAATATAATTAGATATGAAAGAAAGTAATTTGGAGAGGAGAGGGGAGAAAAGCGCTATCAGGCAGAGAAGACAGATTGTAGCATCAGAGTGTTTGGGCTTAAATTGCTCAGCGGAGGTATTATCAAGCCGGCAATCTTTTAGCCTCAGAAATAGTTTTGGAGACAGAGAGCGAAAGATAGAAAAGAGGCCACTAACATTCACTTCATTGTGTTCCCCCCCGACTGCAATCATTCTCTTTTACATTTCCTCTGAATCCTTCCATCCTGTCATACGCATCACCTCGTTCTCGACCCCGAGAGTTTGCAGGAAAACAAAAACCGAGTTTATAAAAAGACAGACGCGAGAAAAAAACACATTATCACAGACAACAGAAAACAGGTAACCTTCTTTACCCACCTCTTCGCACATATTGATTCGGCTTTTGTATTATTTTCGCGACTTTAAAAAACAGAAATAACACAGAAGTTGCGCGCTGCCTTGAAGTTGCTTCGCGAGGAACCTTGCCACGTCTCGTCTCTTCTCCCGCTCACTCTCCACCTGCAGTTCTTCTTCACTCTTTGTTGCACCTTAACACCACACTATGTTTGTTTAATAGGGATCTGAGCGGAAAGCAGACAGAGAGCACAACAATCCTGCTGCGTTCCACCACACATTTGCTTTTTTTTTTTTTTTTAACTCTCACCCTTTCTTCTTCTTTAGTAGTGCTTTGAGAGATTGGGTGCAGGGGAGGGGTGGATGTGGATTTTTCTAGTCTTTTGTGCGAATCACAGGGAATGGTAACTATAAACATCCTGTATTCATTAAAACCATCTAAAAATAAAAAATTTGGGGGAGGGAGGGAGGTGGTGCTCACTTCCTTCTTCGCCGCTCCTCCTCGGTGTATACAAGCGGGCCGTGTTATGCCTGGTGCCGCTCATATTTACATATTTATAAATACTGGGCTGTACAATGAGACGGGGCTGTGCCAAGAACAACACTTTCTGCTAGTGGAGGGCCCGGATGCCTGGGAGAGGGAACAAAGGAGCCCCAGCCACCTTCAGCGGCTCACTCAGGGTTCACACAGATTTGCACACTCACTGCTGAAGTCCATATGTAGAGAGGATGACACGATGCACGGCTACCAGGCGGCCTGTGATGCCTGGGGGCTCTTGTATTTTTACATTAGAGCGAAATACAGTGCGGTATCAAATTACATTTGATAGATATCTGACAACGGAAATGGGGGATTCCAGTGAAATCCTCTTTAATCGTCATTCTAGTATTAGGAGCAGTGGGTTATTATACAGCACCAGTGGTTTCCTGCTTAAGGATACTTTGACAGTGCCTAAGGGGGAAACTGGTACCTTTCTGAAGTACCAGTCCACAGTCCGTACTTGCTTGCAACTAGGGCGAGAAATCTCAGACTCTTTTTTCTTTTAAACTGGAGAAATAAGAACAGGTTATATGTGTGAACTGACCGTTTCCAACACCCTATAATGCCATTTCAACAGCGTGAACTGAAGTTGAACCCAAAATGTCAGCTCAGGGTAGCGCCACTTTAAAATACCTATCGACCTTCAAAAATCTATATTAGCTAAACCCTCATGCTCATCAAAAATTGAAATAACTAGAAAGGGCACTCGGAGTGCGATCAAGGCCGCCTCCATAAGTGAAAAATAAAGTGTTTATGGGCTCCGTGATTCGGATCTGCTCCAAAAATGGTAAGGGTGCTTCTTGGACCATGAATAAATCAGGCCAGTAACTTTTGTGTCATCAGGATAACAGACAAACTTAAAACATAATCTTATTGGCAAGGATTATAAATAGACAGAAGCACAAGTTAGGGGTTAGGGTTAGCTACAAATTGCATTTGCTATATTATTCCAAAAATGCCCTACAACACCATACTAGTCTCATGAAGCAGAGAGTATTTCACTGCAGAAATACCAGCTTTACTTCATCTGCGTTTGTTGTCTAACGCTTTCACAGACTGCTATTAATGTCAGGTGATGCCTACGAGAACACACACTTACTCACACACACACACACACACACACACACACACACACACACACACACACACACACACACACACACACACACACACACACACACACACACACACACACACACACACACACACACACATACACATACACACACACACACACATACACACACACACACACACACACACACACACACACACACACACACACACACACACACACACACACACACACACGTAGTCCCAAGGCGGTCCAAACACATGCTCAGAGTGCAGTGGTATGCCATTGTTCCATCCTCCTACCCATTTATCCATTCTGTTAAGCATGACACATGTATTAACAGTGGATGGATCCTGGAGCTGTGCTTCCTCACACCATATGTTCCCAGGTCCTATCCTCTCCAATAAGCACACGTCTCAAACGGCTATATCGCAACCAACCACAAGAGGGCAAACTTACTCTGTCACATATGGACATGCACTTTAGATTTAATGTTGGCTTTAATATGAGAAAATCATAGTTAGATCATTCAAATTGAGGTATATTTTTGTCAATATCAAACTGCCATTTCGTACGTGCATGTAGCACGCTTAGCATATTTGAAGTGAACACATAGATAAGACTCGCATTCGTGTGATAAATGAATGCCAGGCAGGTTTTCTGTGTCTGCGAGGTGCATCTGCCGCCTGCCCGAATGGGAAATTAAAAACTGTGAGGGGAAGTTATGCTAAATCTATAAAGTTGGCCAGGAAATCTCTCCCCCTTCGCAGTGGCAGTTGTTTGGGGAGAAGGAGCACCGTGCTTAAATAATAACATTCCAGGTGGCTTAGTTAATGAACAGTGAAAATCAAATATGGGGCCTAATCTGGAGCTCGTTACGGGAAGTTTCTTTACAGGGAAGTCAAAGGCAGGAAGTGCCCTTGGGGAGAGAGAGATACTTTTGAAGCTTCAAAACAAGAAAACTTTATTTTGGGTTCATTTGGTATCTTGGCTTTTAGATGTAATGTCCTATTAGATGTTAGGGACAAGAATAAATAAGTGAGGTCTAATAGTGGCTTGCTGCTCTCAAGTCTTACAGTTAGAGAGTTGAGGCCTATATTTTATTTTTATTATGACTTCTAATACAGACATTTTAAAAGTGCATCTCCCTCAATAGAGAAATACATGTCTGAGTATATGCAGAGGTATGCTTAGCTGTGGCATCGACGTCTTATTTACTGCCTTAGCTTGCCATCTTGTGGTGAAAGTTGGTCATGAAAACATATCCTTAGGAATTCTAATGTGTGTTACTTGGATATAAAAGAAACAAACCTCCATGTACATACTGTATTCTCACATCTAGTCATGTTAATGGTGCTTGGTATGATCTAGGTTACTATAAACGTGCATTAGGTATACGACTCGAACTTCAATTTAATCAAAATCTCTACCAATAACATTTCAATAAATACAGCCATTTGTAATTATACTTAAGTGTAATTGGAAGTATCTGAAGCGGAGCATTCAAAGCAGAAACCATATGAGACAAATAGAGTAAATGGTTGCAGCGATGTTGGGGTTGTTCCCTCCACGCACCGACAGCCCGAGAGTTATTACCCGGCGCTGAATCTAAGAGATGTTTTATCATGTTATAGCTCTTTATTTTCCTTCTGTTATGGCGCCACTTCCTTTCATTTTCATATCCATTTCCGTCCGCGCGCAAGCACAGCTCAAATAAACCTGTGTTTTAATTTGGTTTTGTCAGATTCATAACGCCACTTTAAAAGAACATGACATGCAAATGTGTTCGCTGGTGTTTTATTGCAAAATAATTTTCGAAAGAAGTTGCTGAGGGAATGAAAGTGTAGAAAAAGACATGGGGGGTGGGGGCAAGTTGTATTATTTAGTGGCCGCTGCGTGGGACCTAATTACAGTTATGCATTTCTTACTGTCTCACCGAGTCTTAAAAACTTTTTTTATTAGATTTACTCACTTCGTTCTCACCCACTGTCACACTTCCTGTCACACTTATTGAGCCAAGCAACTTGATTGTAACAAGTAGGAAAGTACTCCAGTTGTCGTAACTGTAATTTGTTAGTGTCTCGTATCATTTTAGAAATGATTATTTCACTGAGCACACCATCACAATATCAATGTACGCTGCTGTGTACAGAAGATGCAGAAATACAATTAGAAAGAACTAATGGTAGATTTCTGCAGTAGAAGATCTGCTGAGCTTGCTTTTTTGAAGGAGCAGCCTTGTACCTTTCTAATAGTTTCGTAGGTAAGATAATAACAGGAACACCCTACCATGCGATCCAGTTCAATAGATCTGCATTAAGATGGTAATACTGATTGTCTCAGAGAAGTGAATTAAACTGGATATAGGTGTAACCCGTGTAGTTGTTGTACCTGAATGTATTTCATTTTGAAGTGTTCCTGTTTTATTGTTAACATAGAAATACGTATCATCAGTATATACGCATTTACGGCATAACGGATCCAATGATTTAAACGTGGCACTGTGAGCTGGAGGTTTTTCTGTTGCTGGTCCTGGTGTTTTACATTGTTAATCACAACTTATACAATACATCATCTGAATTTGATTTAGACATTTTAAAGGGACGGTTCACTCAAAAATTAACAATGTTTGGCTTATATCTATGCTGATACTTTTGGTTTCATTTGTCCAGGATTGGAGATGCCCTTTTTTGGTAACTAAAGTCACAACTGAAAGTCAATATGCCAATACAATGGAGGTGAATTTCTATTATATTTAAAACTATATTTACATGTTTTGTTCTCTCCCTGTAATTAGGGTTAATCCATGGACTAGTTTTAACTGGGAATACTACTTAACAAAAAAACTGTCCCAATGAAAACGGTTGCCAGTGTTACATGTTACTTCTGCAGTGCAGTCAGTCAATGGATTATCCAGCATTTGTTCACCTCCATTGTATTTGTGTATGGACTAAGAACCTGGACAAATTTGACTAAACCGGTTGTTATGACTAGAAATGCATGTAATACTTTTTATTGCTTTGTAATTTTGTTGAAACGACCTTTTAAAGTCTTTAAAATGTAATACATTTTGACAAAATTAGCAATTACCCATGGTGAAAATCTTAATCATACCCATGCATTGGCCCTACTGACCATATGATGCATTGCTGAAGGTGTGTGTGTGTGTGTTTTGGGGGGGTCGGTGTGTATGGTCCGTGGTGCTAATCTCCCTCTTGTTCTCTTATTGGCTGTAGTGCATCTCTGGGTAGGAGAGGAGGACCAGCCAATGACCCACGACCCCGCGCTGACCCACGACCCAAACCATCTTAACAACGACCTTAACCACCCTAACAACCATAACCTAGGCGACCCCAAGGGGCTGGACGCCCACGCTGTAAACAAAGACTAACGGCCCCACACCGGAGCAAGGCAGGATGATGAGGAGGAGGATGATGAAGGCGATGGTGGTGAGGAGAATGAAGGATAAATTAAGGAGTACACTATAACAAAGACTTTATTTAAGATGAAAAAAAAAAACACATACTACCGTCAGAGTCAAGAGAAGGCGAAAACGATATGAAGGAACAGTTTTCCTTTGGGGACGGATTATTGAGACGCTCGGACACTAAACCAAGTGACGGCACATTCCCTGTTGTGTCTCCTGTGGTCTGAATGCCCCCTTGTCTTTGTTGTCTTTCTCTCTTATACGATGTTTGTTTTTCTTTCTTTTGATGAAACTACCTGTCTGATTAGCACTTCCTGTAACTGGCACCGCCTACTCTTATACATTCCTTGAGCTAGAGACGTTTTTTTTCCTCCAAATTATGACTAAAGTGTAGTGCTTGATCAAATGCTTTCAAAGACTCTTGTCGAATGAAGAAGATTTCACGAGTCCACGGACCACCATTGTATTATACCTGGAATGTATTCTACTGTAAAATAGAAACTTTACCGGGCTGCTGACGGAGACTGAGCACACTTACTGTCAGACCAGCCCCCTTCTTGCTCTCCTATCAGCTGGCAATGAGTGACCATTAACGTCCAATGACCATCATTGATTATGGTCATCGACGGACAGGGCACCATATGACAATCTACGATGCAAGAAGTTGACTCTTGATGATGGTGGTGCTAATGATGATTGTGAAGGAGACAGAATATGAAACTGCCCTAAATGTACTTATGATACTATACCCCCCCCCCCCCTCCCCCACACACACCTCCACACCCAGGCCAGTACAGGCCTTCTCTCTGCTATATGCCTCCCTTTTTTGTCTTTTTTCTGTATCACAGCGGCCGTAGACGCTTAATGTACATAGAGAGATATACAGTAGTTAAAAAAAAAAAAAGGTTTTAAAGCATTTGTGACAAGGATAAAGCAAAGACAGTAGTTTACGCGGCCACGTCCTGAAAAGGTAGGCGTTCTTCTACAGTTTGACTGAGAAGAAATACATTTTAAAAAATAGATCTTATGAAAAAGAAAAAAAGGGGGAACACTTTCTTTATTGCCCTCCGGCCCCTTCTCTTCATCTCTCATGTCAACCTCAAAGACTCTAGTGTTGCAGATGTTTCTAAAATACTGCCACCGATCATTGTTGCACAGTGTTACTGACTACTGAAAATGGTTTGATGTATTTACTTTAAGATGAGACTACAAAAAAGAACAAAAAAAAAACTGGAAAAAAAGACATATTGTGTATAGCCTTAGATACAAGTCATCTGTTATTGCTTCTACAAAGCTATGTAGCTGTGCTAGACCGTAGGACGTAGGGTTGATTTCATTTTGATTTTTTTTTATATGTACTGTACATTAATGCCTTCTCCATTTACTGATCAAAAGAAGAAAAAAAAGATGACAATCGTCTCCTCTGCTGCAAAACATATTTGCCCCCCCCCCCCCCCCCCCAACCCCATATATACACAATCATAATATGCATAGAGGGACTTAATCCTTTCTTATTTCTTTCATTTGTTTCGGTTCTCAGAAGTATTTTGCACTGTGATAGTATTATAAATCCAACCTATACAGTACAAAACTAGCTAACTAACTAAACGGAAGGTGTGTGTTTGTGTGTCCCTTGGCATTGTGAAATGTTTCTACGTCATTTTTTGTGAACCCAGAGAAAAATTCTAATGCGGTATGTACAGTCCAAATATAATACTTTATGATTTTAGTTTGAGCAACCTCTATACTGTATGTGGCTTTGACAAATTGTTACCCCCATTTCTTTTGTATGCAAATTCCCTTTTCACCTGCAGCGTTTACTGCTTTAACCCTGCGTGTTTTCCAGTGCTCATATTCCAACTTTGAGGACATTTTGCGGCAGTACAGCCTGTTTTTGTTGTTTTTTTCATTTTAATTTTATTTATGTAGACTACAATTAACCATTCTTTCAATTCCAATATGCCAGGAGAAGAGGGGATTTAAAAACTAAAATAATATGAGTGAGACATACGAGAAGTAATGGGAAATATTACAGGGTGTTAGAAGGGAGGAATTCAGGAAGTGGGGTCTGAGTGAACCAATCAGACGAGTCCTGCTGGAAGCACCGACCAGCGGCTTTGAACTCTGACCCCTATCTCTGTTTTCCGGGGGTGTAAAGATGAGAGATTAATGGCGGGGGTCTCACGTGGGCTCTCTCCTTCTCTGAACCAGCTATAATGAGCATTCCACTCCACATATTATGTACAAAACCTGTCTTGTGAGCTGAACACTCTTTATGTTTCACTGTACCCTCATGGCAGATGCTTTGTTTTGTAACTACTGAACTGTACTTATAGTAAAAATAAAATGTATTCAAACTAAAAAACAAACAATGGATTCTCTCAGAGCGACGGCCTGTTTCATGTTTTTCATTTCTTCTTTGTGTGATCAGAGGTGGCTTTTTGGAGAGTAGTCCGTTACTCTCACGTCATTATCTCGCAGTCAATTTGAGGGTGAATCTTCACGGACTGTGATCATGACGCCGAATACACACAACTAAATTACTATCTTTTTTCACTGATGAGAAACATATGATCGTGCTTATTAAGGCATCCCATGCAAATAGGGAGAGTTTTAAAGGAATTAAAATGCAGTAAATGCTTTCAGATCAGAGACGTGCAGTGCGTATTATTCACCTCGCATCATCTCCGTCCCCATCCCAATGTTTTCCATTTACAGACTACCAACCCCCCTTTCTTTTTAAATATATTGTTTGAATAAAAGACACTATTATTCTTTCTACTAAAAACAGCTGTATCAACACATAGGAAATCAGATATATTATCCAATGCTTATCCAGCAGTCAATAGCAGATCTACAGTATGTTGTTGCACATATAGCAAGGTTGGGGTCCCTTATTTTGCCCGGGGAACACTAGCCTGTGACCTAAGAATTTTGTCGGCATAACTACACTGTAGCTATGTTCGTATGACACAATAAATAACCTTGAACCTATTAGAAAATCAAAAGAGGCCAAAGGCCAGTTAGAAATATATAAAGTATAAAAAAACGGAAATATATATTTTTCATTTTAAGAAATATACTACTGTAACTTTGTGTTCATCCTTGTGCTAAGTTAATTGAGTATATGACAAGAGACATCAGATTCTTTACAGCGTTTATTTGCTGCAACTGACTTTAAGTTGATTCAATATGCAAAACAAATTAATAAATAGCTCACCACCTAAATGTTGGAATGATTCACAAACATTAACTTATCCTAAAGAAGACAGAATGAATAGCATTGATAGAGTATCATTGGTCGAACAAATCTATGCAAGTACACAGCGACAATGAGTCAGTACAGAGAAAAGTACTGGGAACATAGTAATATAACTATAAGAACACAATACTGCATCCAGAATATTTCCTCATTCAAATGATGTTTGTATTAGTAACAAAAAGGAAGAAAACAAATATCTCATGATGCAGAAAAGTGCGTGTAGTACCTGGGAACTACCACAGTGAGGCCTCGTTCACATCACACTGGAACCCTGTCTGCACACACTGGGAATGTACTGAGAAATATTCAAGACTATCCGTTCTGTGATCAGAATTCAATATTCTGTTGTTACTAAAAACTGTCACGTTCGATTGGTTAGTATTTTTCAACTTCATATATGCAGTACTGATAGATACAATGCATATTTAGCCCATAATTTGAACACATTCTGTCAGACAGGTACCTATCTTTTATGGCAGCTGCAGCTCCAAAAATACACATCTTTACATGTGTTCACACATTTGTGACAAATCGAAACAATGCATTCAAAACTACTCTACTATTCTCAAACTGTTAACCTTTTAATTACAACTAAATGGTCGCTCTAGACTTTTTCAGGGTTATAATCAGACATTTCAAGTATGTTATCAAGTCATTACAGTAAATGTATGAAGTATTAAGATGAAGTTGTGTGTGTTGGAGGGTGTGTTCATATGTGTGTAAATCAGATCAGAACCTGATGTATTGTCAAGTGGGAGTACACCTACAAAAGATTGCTCTGAATTGGGTAAATCAGGGTTAGGGTTGCAAGTAACAGTCATTAAGAATAGCAGGAAAATACAATAAGAATATGTAGAAAGTATAAATACAAGAAACATAAAGAAATAAACAATGAAATGGATAAATAAAGTAATTACTGCATGTGGCCATTAGACTGTTTAACATGCCTTCTTATTATTTAACTTCTACTCAACATATTGCTTTAATTTCTTTAATGTCTTATTTGATTTTGATTGCACATTTTTACTTCTTATGTTTATAAAATATATTTTATATTTTATTTGATCTTTATTGAACATAATACTTTGATTCCTTATATTTATAAATCTTATTTTATAAACATTTTTACTTCTTATGTTTGTATACATTTGTTCTATAATTGTATATTCTTCTATTTATTATATATTTAATCTAAAATGGAACAACTGTCACAAAACCAATTCCCCCTGTGGTTATTCAAGTATTTCTGACTGATTCTGATTCTAAAATAGAATACATATGCAATAAATTCATAAAATATATCTGAATTAAAGATGGTAGAGGTGTGCCGTTTGCACATCTGCAAAAGTTCAGTATTAAAGAATAACATCTAATTAATAATAATTCTCCTATCATAAACTCCCCACTAAAGAAATATTTCTGCGCCGCACCAATGGAATCTGTATCTGTGTTAACCAAACATCACCCCCCCCCCCCCCCCCCCCCCCCCGCAGGCTGCCGTGCCGCAGGGAGGCTCAGGTCAGCGCCTTACTAATTTTTAAACGGATCAGCTGCACCGCACCAGATGTGGGTGGGGGGTGATGCGAGGGGCCCCATGCCATGAAATCTGGTCCCAATAAAACTCACATCCGGGGAAAGTAACTGTTTGACTGGTTCATATCTACTCACACACTCTCACACACACACACAAACTCACACACACACACACACACACACACACACACACACACACACACACACACACACACACACACACACACACACACACACACACACACATACACACATACACATACCATGTATACATCACTTCAGGGGACATTACATTGACTTACATGCATTTCCTGGAGACTTATTCTAACCTTAAACATAACCAACACATGCCTAACCCTAACCCTTATCCTTAACCTTACCCTTACCCTAACCATAACCCTAATTCTAAACCTAACCAAGTCTTCACCCTAAAATTAATGATTCCCTCATGGGGACCTCCAATTTGTCCCCATAAGGGAAGCGAGTCCCCACACGTGACTGTGTAAACAGATTTAGGTCCCCACAAGTATAGTAATGCTAGACCACGCACACACACACACACACACACACACACACACACACACACACACACACACACACACACACACACACACACACACACACACACACTCACACTCACACTCACACTCACACACACTCACACACACAAGGATGTTTCAGGTAGCTATGAGATATGCGAGCAGTAACAATCAGGATGTGTGTGTGTGTGTGTGTGTGTGTGTGTGTGTGTGTGTGTGTGTGTGTGTGTGTGTGTGTGTGTGTGTGTGTGTGTGTGTGTGTGTGTTTTGTGTGTAGATTTTAGGGGCCCATGTGTTTGTTGTTTGAGTGTGTGTGCATGCACGAATGACTCTCTCTGTGTGTGTGTGTGTGTGTGTGTGTGTGTGTGTGTGTGTGTGTGTGTGTGTGTGTGTGTGTGTGTGTGTGTGTGTGTGTGTGTGTGTGTGTGTGTGTGTGTGTGTGTGTGTGTGTCATCCCTATACATTTGAGTAGGTGTGTGTCTCCATGTAACGGTGCACATGTGTCTGATTAAAGAACCCATTAGGTCATCTTTCATTCCATCCGGCCTGTCGTTCCTGTGTGTGTGTGTGTGTGTGTGTGTGTGTGTGTGTGTGTGTGGGGGGGGGGTGTGTGTGTGTGTGTGTGTGTGTGTGTGTGTCTGTCTGTCTGTCTGTATGTGTGTGTCTGTCAGTGTGTGTGTGCGTGTGTGCGTGTGTGTGCGTGTGTGTGTGTGTGTGTGTGTGTGTGTGTGAGTGTTGTTCTTCAGAGCAATTCCAACATTTGAAGTGACCTCTTTCACAGTGTGATGAACACCGCTCTTTGCCCTTCATTTAACTTCCTCTCTCGTAATTTGCTCTGTCTTTGCCATTCTCTATCCCCCCTCCTCCCCTTAGTATCCATTTCCCCTCACATCCTCCACAGCATGTTGTGCAGCCGTGTGTGTAACATGTTTGTGCAATGCATGCATGCTGCCACATTTGTATTAATAATTGTCTGTGTGCACCGTGTGTCTGAACGTGTGGATGATGTGTGTGAGATGTGTGTGAGAGGACGCTCTGAAGAGGTTTGCCAGCGCTGGGTTGGTCACCGGGCAGATGGTGACCTGCACATGAACCTGTCTTTCTCTCATTTGTTCAGCTGCCTCTAATTTCCCTCCTGCTCTACTTTGGAGTGCTTGGGGCCTGGTGCAGTACTCTGTGTCCGCCACCAGAGGGCGCTGCAGGCCAGGCTGTGGTGCGGAGGTGATGCTGCTGCTACCGAGCAGCATGTTCCGTCGTAATGAGAAACAGTGAATGTCGTTGAATGCATTCTCTGGAATTGTTTCTTTTCTTTTTTTTAGCAACCTTTTTATTTAAATGTTTTTCATTTTATGCCAATAAAATAACAATAAAAGAAACAATTCACGTCAAAATGTATTTTGTGGCAAAGGGCAATTTACTGAAATAATAATCAGTCAGTTGAATAATAACTGAATTGATCCTAAACTGATTCAATCAAAACAAAAATGAAAACTTAATTTTTGGAGGCTGGTCGACATTTTATTTGTATGTTGTATGTTTTTTACAAAATCCTGTCTAAAGCAGGGTCAGAGAAAGAGGCATGAAGGTGTTGCTTAGGTGTTTTAGCAAAAAGATATAAATGATGTTTCATACTTTTGTGCAGGTTATCGATCGTTCCTCCCTCTTTGTTTCTGACATCTTAAAACACTGGTTCTGTTCCTTTACTGATCTGGCCAACACGTATGTTGTTGATTATGCGGGACATTCTTGAATGAGGTAACCTCTAAATAGTTCCGTGGAATTATTGCAGTTTTTGGGGGGAATTATATTCATCAATCCCCACAGGAGCAATTTGGGGTGAAGTGTCTTGCCCAGGGACACAACGACATGCTGACTGCAGTGGGACCCGAACTTGCTACCCCCTGATTCCAAGTCCAGCACACTATCCACTGAGCCACAGCCTCCCCGTTCAGTAGCGATTGTCTGCCACCCACTGTGTTTTACTTGGAGCTTAGAAAACATACACATTTTCAAATTAACGTGTAGGTAGTCGAGTTTTGTTTTATGAAGTTCTTTGATATTGCACTGCCTGACAGGACTTCTCACCTTCTTCTTGTATCTATGTTTTCGATTACTGTAGAGATAGAAATATACATCTATTTATATTGTAAATAAAACAAAAGCTACAAAAAAGGACAACACTTTGTGACATTGCATCACTTCCAAAAGGCCTCTTCCTTTATTAATATAATTAATTGTTTACAACTGTAGTTAGGTTGACTTGTGTTCATTTCCCCCTCCTCTAGATAGCCTCCAAGTGCTGTAACAAAGGCTCTGTGCCATCATGGAACTTCAGACTTGCAAATAAAGGACTTTACTCCTCACCACTGCATTACATTCAGTCCAAGACTAAAGTGAAATGACTTGTTTTATAAAAACGGAATATGCACTGTGACATGTAGCTTAAGATGCATATGCAGTGCTGAAAAACATTTTCAAGCGGCTTTTTCAAAGTGAGAGTGGACTACTTATCTCCATTTTGATACAACTATAATTTGATTAACATGTTTTTAGCAGTGTGAAAATGTCTTCTGAGAATGAGTTACTTGAATATATTTCTTTCTGACTTCTCTTAACCAACACTTCCTATGACGACATTGTAATAAACACACTAATCATGCATTACAATCTTCTTTTATCACTTTATAAATATAGACATATTTACAGTGCTTTATAACAATGATCATAATAGCATTGTATGACTCATAAGGAAATACTTCATAATTGATGATCATTATTCCCGTAGTTTTAAATCATTATATATATGTTTTTATATAAATACACATTACTCTAGTAGTCTAAGTGGTCATTGTTTGCTATAGTTAAAAAAACACAATATTTGTACATGAAATAACGCAAACAATAACCTGTTAAAACTAAATATAATGCAAAGGAAAAACATGACATATAAAAATATATAATGTGTTACAACTATGGGTATTATAATACACTAAAACACTGAAGCATAATACGTCATCATTTCTACCGACTGACTTCATTATAAACCGCTTTATAATGAGTTATGATTATTGTTATAAAGCATTGAGTAATTACATGTGCTTAAAACCATAATCACACTGCGCTATACACACATTATAACACAGATGATAGGAATGAGTTGTATAGAAAGTGTGACCAAAGACCATTAACACATGATTTTAAAAAAACAGTCAATAAAACGATCAATGAAAAAATAAGACGTGTTAGCTCGCGGCTGGTTTTCAGCAGAACATATAGTAAGAAATGCTAATGAGACAGCCTGTCCCCTCATTCTCATGCATCCTTCTGTTTCCCGCCGAGCATCTGTGCTTATGCATGTGGGTGTGTTACCGTCTGCGTGTTTGTGAGTGTGTGCTTTATGCGGGCCGAGTGTGTTATGGTCTCCCTCTTCCCTCTCTCCTGAGCTCTTATGAATCGATGATCATGCGGTGTAAGGGAGATAGATGGCCCCCAGCTCCATCTTGTCTCCTCTAATTGTAAAATATTAGTTACATTAGACTCTGGCCCATGATTAATGGAACTTATTTGGAAGGTGGACTCTCTCTCACGCACACATACTTTCCCCCTCTCCTTCTCTCTCTTGGTTACCAGTGGTCTCCAAAGTCCCTGAAAAGAATTGAGTGATTTCACTTAAAGCGGACAGAATAGGCTTCCCCTGGTGAGGGGAGGAGAAGAAGACAGGGAGGAGAGGAGGAAGGGAGATAAGGGAGAGCTTATGAAAGGGGGGTAAATCACGACGCCACCGGAAGAGGTTTTAAAGAGTCGTTGTGTTGTTTGGATCCAATGCAAGTTAAGCCCCTTGGTAGCTGAGTTTATTCCGGAAAAATGCAAAAACAAGATCAAGTCCTGATCGTGTTTACAAGCTGATCTCTGTGACAGAGGGATATGTGTGGCTAATGCTAACGCTACCTGCACGCCTCGCAAAAATACACGTTGCTAAGTTCAGATAGAGGAAGTTTGCACTGTGAAACTGGAGCAGTGAAGAGCAGTAGCTCTGATTGCCGCCGGTTCAAGTCCAAGAATGGACAGAGTTTTCTGGTACTATGAGACTAGGCCTGATTCCAAAACGACCCCTACACCCTCCCCGTGACCTTGTTCACTCGGTTTGCACGTTCACGTGGAGAGTCCAACACATGCAGTGCCGTTCCAAACCATCAAGTGGGGAGTGGCTTATCAAGCCCTCCCAACAATGAGGCCCAATTCCAAACCAAACAAGGATTTCAAAGAACAAAAAATATGCCACTAAAGTTCATATTGAGTTTATTCTGATTCTGATTCTATTTATTTTTTATAATTGAGTAGTCCAAAATATGCTGATTTAAAATTGGTGTTACGAAAAAGATGACAGGCCGTGATTCTGCCGGAGAGAGGGGAGTTTGTCCCGAACAGCCCCCACCTGAAAGAAGGCAGCCTTGTTTAGTGTGACTACAGGACTACACAGAGTGGGAGTGTGTAGGGGCCGCTTTGGAATTCGGCCTATGTTTTCCCGTGTTTATGGTGCTGTGTACATGCGGATGCGGGCATTGGGAGTAACGGACTACATGTAATGGGATTACGTTAGGATATTAAAAAAAAGGTAACTGTAGTCTCTTACAGTTACATAACAAAGATGAACGCACACACAGACGTCACCCTCCTCTTCTCGTGTTATGCACAAATTGGATGCAAGTCCTTGAGGAGCACCTGGCCAGGGCGCCTTGATACACTCTCTCTCTCTCTCTCTCTCTCTCTCTCTCTCTCTCTCATATATATATATATATATATATATATATATATATACACACACACACACACACACACACACACACACACACACACACACACACACACACACACACACACACACACACACACACACACACACACACACACACACACACACACACACACACACACACACACACACACACACACACGTTTGGATTGCACCATGTTGCATTATACATTCAAGATATCAATTATATTAACCAATCTTAGGATAGGCCTTTTATACCTGCACATTGAAGCAGGATTACTTAGCTTTTTCCTTTACAGCCATTGAATATCTTTCAGCTGAGCTTAAACAAGAACAGACTCACAATCTTTTTCACACCATGAAAAAAAAGCATTAGCCACCAGTCGACATTACCTAGAACATAATTTAAGGTTTTTGTGAAAATGAATTATTATATTATATTATATATTATACTGATTAATATGTTGTTCCATGCTTTGATCTGATTTATTGTTGTTAGTTTGATACGGCCTTGTGTTTTTAGTTCCTCGTTAATTGTGTATCTTCCCACATGCATATGGAAATTAGCTAATAGTTTAATCCGTCATAAATCATCCCCTCTTTTTGAGATTAATAATAAAGACACACCAGTAATAAATAAAGTTGTACATGTAATTGGAAATGTAATTTCTTTAGGAAAGAAACAAGTTGTTTTATTTATATTATTTATTCATGTTATCAGGGTCATAAGATGAGGAATAATGACAAGAGGTCAGCATTTTATTTTTATTTTACAAACACACATTTCATGCCAGCAATTGTAAGCACTTATCAGGCAAATAATGTTTTCTGGGTTTATATTTTCCCTTTTTTTTTTTGCTCATCTTTAACTTCAATAATAAGTGTAAAAACAAATATCGCCAAAAGTATATTTGTAGTTACATCCCTGTGATTGGGCCTATTTTAGTTAAAGTTGTACGATTTGGCACTTATTCCAAATATGTCTTCAGATGTGTTAAAGGAAAGAAAACAGTATGTAATGTTATCGTCTGAAATTCTAACGAAATGAACGAGACATTCGCTCCTAGGAAAACCAGAGATAAAATACAAGATATATGAAAGAAGATATTTTATTTTCAGAAAAAAAATAACATTAACACAACCCCAAATAGGTCTTTCATCCTAAAAATAGATTAGTTAAAAATACATAAAGTGGTTATGGACATGCTTTAAGTAACAAAAGGGATTTTTAAGTGGCAGGCCTCTGCATTAACTAACATTCTGATTCAACAAAATGGACAGTAGAATATCAACACAAAATATTTGATTTAAATGTAATTTATTTCTTTCATCATCTTAATTTGTAAAGTAAAAATAATTCAAAGTTGAGGAATATTTATTTTTAACATTTAATTTGGTTTAGTTTAAGGTTGTGATAAATGTTACATCCACCTCTGATCCCAAAGTAACAGCCCTTGTGAACAACTGACATTTTGTTCTCAAATTCTTTTTTTTAAGCAAGCAAGTTAATATAGAGCATGTTTAAATATTCTAACTCACTATACTTACATAAAATCTTCATTTAATGAAAAAACCTGTACTCCGGTACAGTGTAAAACATGCCATCACAGCACTGAACCCGCACTTATGAGGGTTTAAAACGACATATATTTAAACAGTGGACCTCAGTGCCGCCTTTGATACAGTGGACCACAAAATATTACTGGACAGACTAGAAAACCTTGGTTGTTTATCTGGCAAAGCACTTAATTGGTTCAAATCGTATCTGCAGGACAGGGACTTCTTTGTGTCTGTTGGTTCTTTTCAATCGCAACAAACTGCAATGACTTGTGGAGTTCCCCAAGGGTCGATTCTTGGTCCAATTATATTCAACATATACATGCTTCCTCTAGCCCAGATCCTAAAAGTTAACAAAATGTAGTACCACAATTATGCAGATGACACTCAGTTATACATTACAATAAAGCCTGGCGACTACGGACCACTACAATCCCTCACCAACTGCATGGAACAAATCAGTAGCTGGATGAGCAAACATTTCCTACAATTAAACAAAAACAAAACAGAGACAATTATCTTTGGTGCAAAAAGGGAGGAACGGGCTGAAGTAAGCGCTAAACTAGAAGCCCTACTTCTAAATACATCGGAAAAGGTGAGAAATCTAGGCGTAGTTCTGGACCCCGACCTCAATTTCAAATCCCAGATCAACAAATTACTAAATCAGCATACTATCACCTGAAAAACATAGCCAGACTTAGAACATTCATGTCTCAACAAGACCTTGAAAAACTAGAGCAAACTTTGTTTTTAGCAGGCTTGATTACTGTAATAGTGTATTTACAGGCCTCTGTAAAAAATAGGTTAGAAAACTACAACTAATCCAGAACGCCGCTGCCAGAGTCCTGACCAAAACAAAGAGAGTAAAACACATCACCCCAGTACTCAGGTCTCTGCGCTGGCTACCAGTAGCTTACAGAATCGATTTTAAAATTATATTGTTAACTTATAAAGCATTAAATGGTTTGGGACCCCAATATATGTCCGACATGCTGCTCTGTTACGAGCCCCCCAGAGCTCTGAGATCATCGGGGGGGGGGACTTACTTCACCAATGCTGAGTTATTTTAAGTCAAGGCTAAAAACACTACTTTTTACAGCTGATTACCCAGAAGCCTTTTAACTTTTAGCACCTACCGTAATTACAGTGACGTTTTTAAACAATTTTGTATCTCATTCATGTTTGGTTTTTATGAATCTGTTACATTATGTTTATTTATTGTGTTCCTCTCTGTTGTCTTACTATTATGTGTTAATGATCATGTAAAGCACTTTGAATTGCCTCTGCGTCTGAAATGTGCTACTGTATATAAATAAACGTAACATACCTTACCTTACAGTGTGTTAAAATAATGCACAACAATGACAATACTTCCGGTATTTGTCTCATTTGAACACTTCCACAGTTTATTTCTCAGCAATAACATTCACTCCCTCTTTGTGTCCCTGTGGCACCATCGTCAGTGTCTCCGGTCTGTTGCTATGTGTTTCTGACTGAACTTTTAGCTGTTATCGCTGAGAGTGGAGGTCAAAGGAAGTTCATGATGATTAACGCAGCGCAGCATCGACGCTCTTTGTGTCAGAATGTGAGTGAGAAGCAGGTGGCCGGCATATCTATCAACCCCCTCTGCCCTCCATTTTCTTCCCTTTTCTCCCCCTCTTTATTACTGAGAGACATGGCTGACAGGCTACACACACACACACACACACACACACACACACACACACACACACACACACACACACACACACACACACACACACACACACACACACACACACACACACACACACACACACACACACACACACACACACACACACACACACACACACACACACACACACACACACACACACACACACACAGGCATCCATTATCTGTGTACAGTGACAGGTCAGCAGCAAAGTGTGCCTCCCTCAGTTCAGCAGGGAAAAACAAGGCAATGTCTAGCATTTACACACACACACACACACACACACACACACACACACACACACACACACACACACACACACACACACACACACACACACACACACACACACACACACACACACACACACACACACACACACACACACACACACACACACACACACACACACACACACACACACACACACACACACACACACACACTGATTTTAGTATCAGTAAAATAACAATGGTCTTTATTTTTCTCATACTGCCTGTGCTGCAGCACCTCTTTTCACCTCTCAGTTGTGATTGGTTAACCTCTCAGAGATGTCCCGCCCCAAGCATATCACGTACAATGGCGTTTCAGGGAAGAGGGGAATGTGTGTGGGACATACATTTTGGGATTTTAGCCTTTGCAGACCATTTACATGCACAAAAGTATATACAGTTGCAAGAAAAAGTATGTGAACCCTTTGGAACTACCTGGATTTCTGCATAAATTGGTCATAAAATGTGTTCTGATCTTCATCTAAGTCACAACAATAGACAAACACAGTCTGCTTAAGCTAAAACCACACAGACAATTATATGTTTTTATGTTTTTATTGAACACACCATGTAAACATTTACAGTGCAGGGTGGAAAAAGTATGTGAACCCTTGGATTTAATAACTGGTTGACCCTCCTTGGGCAGCAATAACCTCAACCAAACGTTTCCTATAGTTGCATATCAGACCTGCACAACGGTCAGGAGGAATTTTGGACCATTCCTCTTTACAAAACTGTTTCAGTTCAGCCATATTATTGGGATGCTTGGTGTGAATCGCTCTCTTGAGGTCATGCCACAGCATCTCAATTGGGTTGAGGTCAGGACTCTGACTGGGCCACTCCAGAAGGCGTATTTTCTTCTGTTGAAGCCATTCTGTTGTTGATTTACTTCTGTGCTTTGGGTCGTTGTCCTGTTGCATCACCCATCTTCTGTTGAGCTTCAATTGGTGGACAGATGGCCTTAAATTCTCCCGCAAAATGTCTTGATAAACTTGAGAATTCATTTTTCCATCGATGATGGCAATCTCTCCAGGCCCTGAGGCAGCAAAGCAGCTCCAACAGCAGTGGCTTCCTCCATTTTATGACCAACTTATGCAGAAATCCAGGTAATTCCAAAGGGTTCACATACTTTTTCTTGCAACTGTATAATGTAACACACTACAGGAAAGAGAAAACCCCAAAAAACATAATAGAGATCCTTTAGCCCAATGTTTCTCAAAGTGGGGGTCTCTGTGTTTCATTCAAGCTCGGCTCTGTGTGTGTGTGGAACGAGCCAATTTGTGTGTGTGCGGGAGAGAGAGAGAGAGAGAGGGAGAGAAAGAGAGAGAGGGAGAGAGAGAGAGAGAAAGAGAGAGAGAGGGAGAGAGAGCGCACTGGTACCGGAGATCGTTGTTGTTAGCTTCTGGTGCTAGCGAGCTACGCTAACGGGTATAAGGAGCTTTGTCAACAACAAGGTGGAGGAGTGTCCTGACTTTAGTCTAAGTTATCTCAGTGGGTCTCAAACAGTTTGGTCACGATTAATGTAAGCAATTATTTCCGAGGCACGTATTTTTAAATGATCATTATAGGTATAAACAAATAAGACAATAAATGAAAACAATAATACAGTTTAAAAGGGGAGTGATTTATAAAATATCCATAAAGAAAAATCTGCTTACAGTTCTGTTTCATATGGGTGTTGAGAGATGTATCCATAGATCTCTTAATGTTGCTCTCAAAGTGCACTAGATTGATGCATTTAACTTCAATATTTAAAAATAAATCTTCCCGGGGGAGCATGCCCCCGGACCCCCCTAGACGAGGTTAGGTCCACACACCACCTATAAAAAATAGCACTTTACCCCTGCTTATGCCGTGAACTGATTATCGAGCATTCATTGTAACCGCCACACTGTGTATTTGCGGGGATTGTTGCAGTAGAAAATTCACCTGTATAGACCGGTACATTAATGGGAAACCCTAAATGTTTGAGCACCCTCTATGAAACGTCAAGCTACCCCACAGCACCCCCAAAAGAAATCGCTGGCGCCGCCACTGAGCCTGCAACCCCGTTTTGAAGAAATGTGCAGAGCAAAACAGGCTCATTGCAGCCACTAGTGATAAGAAACTTTTTTGCCAAATATCAGCATTTTCTTTCTTTTCATTTTTTTGCACGGATTGCAAAGTGGCAAAGTATTATAACTTATTGTTCTAGCAAAGGGATTGCACAGTTGTATTATGTATTCATTTTTTTTACCACACAGACGGATGGAGCATTGTTTTATTATCACTGTTCTAGCAACGGAATGCTCACGTTCATATTGATGTATTTTAATAAATGTTAACTTGGCCCATTACGTGACTATTTGTGTTGGGGGGGCCCAACTTTTTTTTTCTCCAAAAGGGGGGCCTGACAGAAAAGGTTTGAGAACCACTGCTGTAGCCAGTGCTTGTGTACATGTACTTTATTATACTCCACCACTGCCAAAAATGAATGACTTTGTCTATCATACTTATTCAAATAAAACTAGTGGTTGAATAAGGAAAACCTAGAGAAATGTTGGCTTGTCCACGCACACAGGTATATTTTGTAAGTGTAGCGTCTTCTCTCCACTTTAAATTTTGGAGTGAATCAGTGTATAGCAAATAGATGAGTCAATACTGTGGAGTGAATGGAAAAGAATCAGATGTGGAACTGTAGTATTGGGAACATGACTTTAGGAACCTGAGGGTCGCCGGTTACCACCCTTAGGTTCCAAGAATCAAACGTGGACCAAATGCCTGCCGGGCACTGCAGCGGTGCCCATAAGCAAGGCAACAACTCAGAATTAGGTTTTTTGCTAAATAGTCTACACACTTTGCTGTATAATTGTGCATACATTTATTAAAAAGCAAAGTGAAGATGTAAAAAATTAGTAAATATTTAACAATTTGAAATCTATTAAAAAAAAGTACTCTAAAACATAAAAGAATATTAATATAAGTAATGTAAATATAAGCACAAGGGAATTACCATTACAATATGACAACCTACAATGGAAATGTATATCAGAATGTTAGTGGCTGGATGCTGTATAAGGGGCAACTGCGGCTGTGGTCATTTTCATTTCAGAAAGTTGTGGGTTCGATTCCAGCCTCTGTATGAAGGGGTGAACGATGACCTGCATATTTAAACACTTTAATCATTGGGGCCCCCTGCTCCCGATATGGGGGTCTGAACTTCACTGTTTGCTCTGTAACTATCAAAAGTTGATTTGGTTCGATCCTCCATTCAGCCTTTTAATTTATTTTTTATAATTTGTAATCCTTTATTTATTATATATTTAAAAGCATGAACAGCAGCAGACTCCAGTAAGGAGCCATAGAAAGTGGAAATAGAACAAGAGATGAAGACAGAGAGGAAGCAGCTTTTATTTTGGGTTCTTATTAACAGGTCCTACTGGTACAGCAATTAATAATCTAGTTCAGTATTTAACATGGGACCGGGTCCCTGGTGTGGACGTTTTAGCTGGCTTTGATGCTGAAAGAGCTCCTTCCCCTCGCCCCCCCACCCCCCACTTCCTCTTCTTTCCTTAAGTGCCTCCCCTGGTGTTATTTGCGTGTTGGTTTTCTCAGTTAAGCTAGGAAACAGACCAAATCACTATTCCCCAAACTTCAGGCCAATTTTCGATCAACGCGGCAGCTCGCTGAGGGAAATGCTCTTAATTCATCAGAGGAAACCTAGAGAAGGATTAATTCCCTTCAGGCTGTTTGAAGTAATGTAAATGTGTTTATTTTTGGAGGGGATATGAGTGTGGGAAGGGTTTTTAAAAAATAATCATATATATTACAAAAAACAATGGACACTAACTCATGCAGTCAGGCTTGCCAAATGTACGAGGTTCCCTACATAAAGCACTCTTGTATACCTTATCTGTTTCAAAGGTGCTTCAGCAAAAACCAACTAAACATACAGGTAGTGTCCCACCACTTCTTCTGAGTCATAACTCAGGCAAAAGTGCATTATGGGAAAACTGTTGTATATGTTTAAGTCTAAGCGAAAAGACTACAGGTAAAAAACAACGAGGTATGGAGTGTTTTAACTTTCATATTTACTCATCTTGTGAGGTTCATTCTAAATAACTTTTCCACAGATGTATTGGATAACTTTAGTTTGACAGATTTGTTTAGTTTTCTGGAAACTGACAGTAAACGGAGATTGAGAATGTGAAGTTCGGGGTTCTCAAAAATACATGTCAAAAATACAAATGTTCTCAATCAAAATCTTTTTGTTTGTCTTTTCCCCCAGTGACTAATTTTATTTTATTTGGACCTCATTTTTTCCTTCTCTTTTTATTATGATCAAATTAGTTACTACGACATTATTTCTGTCAACATGTTTTTTTTTTTTAGATCTGCCAATCGATTAAAATCTTTAATTAATCTCATGATTTCCATAGTTTAGCTTGAAATGTGTTAAATAGTAACAAATTATTCGCACTTTTAAAAGAAAATTATTTTTAAATGCACCTTCAAGGGATATTTTTGAAAGTCGTTAAGACTCATTATCAACATGGGAGTGGACTAATATGACAGCTTTATAGAAAGTGTATGTTTATTATTATTGCAACAATCTAAAACAAAGACACATTTTATGTGTAGTTAATTTAATTCAAGGTAATCGTCCTGCAAGTATAGCCAGAAAGTGCATTTACTCAAAAACTGCCGTTCTTCAATCTTCAGGTTCTTAGCTGAGTATTTTCATGTTATGCTATTTTATTTGAACTCCACTACATTTCAGAAGCCAACATTTTTACTTTTTACCTAACGTGTTAACTTTGACAGGCCTAGTATTTTTAAACAAAAAATAACATGGCAGCAGAAAATAGGCATTAAAGATGATGAATTATAAATCAGTTTTTTAATTAGAAGATACATGAGTGTGTGAAATAAACAGATCCAGAAACATTAAAAGAGGTATGATTTTAAAAGTATTTTTAAAGAAAAAATGATGCCTTGTGTGCTGAGTAATGTGGGAGCCGCAGCATGAGGCAGGTTATAGACAGATGGTTTAGCACATTTAATTGCTCACACCTTCAATAGTGCTGCCTACAAACTCACTGCGCAAAAACAAAGAGAAAATACACACAAATAACTTTCCTAAAGTAGTCGTGAACTCGTACTTCCTTTAGTGTTTGGTTTCATGTGTCCGTACTGAATGATTGACAGCGAGATGCACAGACAATGTAGAAAAGCATGATATACACACACAGAAACACTGACACACACAGAAACACACAGAGGCACATTAAGATGAGGAGCAGCGTGTTGGCATCCAACCAGAAGCTACCATCCTTAAATGCCATTTGATGCCAACGCCGCCATCTGTTGCCGTCTTAAGATAGCTCTCCTCACAAGACGCGAGAGAACACTTTGCCAAGAGCCGGGTGTGTTTTTCACATATGGCCATGAACCGTTCAATATAGGCACAGTTTAGGTAAATTATAACTTCAAGAGCTATAACTCCTCACTGTCACCTCAAATCAAATAACAAACTACAAGAAGAAGAAGAAGAAGAAGAAGAAGAAGAAGAATAATTTTTGATTTTTAAAACAAAAAAATGTTTCCATTTGTTTTAACTATACACCGAAACAAAAAACTAAAAACATTACACAAATCAAAATAAATAAACAGATGTTCACGTCTACCAAATAAATGTCATTTGAAAACGTTTTACCCATTTCAAAACATCATCTTTTACACACCTTAAAAACAAAAAAATTCACCTACCCTTTAAAACTTCAATATTAGAGAGTCATTTTCCCCCAGTGAGCACAGAACCTGCCCAACAGCCCACACATCCAGAAACCCCTGTAGATGATTGATCAGCGTATAGTATGCATGCTCCACCCTCAGACGCGCTGCCACCAGCCCCCTCAGACAGAGCACTGCATCCGTCCACCCTACTCCAGCAAGTTTGTTCTTCCTACTTTTCCAGATTGCTAATTTTGCATTAGCAAACAAGAAATTGATCAATAGTAGGATTTCCTTCTTTTTCAGGATGTATTTGGGGCCATGGACAAAAAGTGGTATGGAGAAAACCTCCCCGAACCGCTCCACCCACTCCTGTAACATTTTTTTAAGACCAGCCAACCGGGGACAGGACACCACTAAATGCTCCAATGTTTCTGCCATAAAACAGAACGGACAGCCCCCCCTTGTGCCTGGGTCAAAATGAGCCCTGTATTTGTTAGTGGCTATTGCACCGTGTATAATTCTCCATTGGATGTCAGCCATCCGTTTTTCAACCGGAGACTTATACAGGATCCGCCAGCTGCCCTGAGGGGAAGAGCCCAAACCAAACACATCTGTCCACCTCGACTCTCTGACGCCTGCGAGCGAGCTGAGGTTTAGCACCTTTACGCAGCTAAGATATAGCTTCTTCCCATTGCAGGAGCTGAACATTCCAGGTGTTAGAGTCCCCAGTGATAGCAGGAGACCATCCTCCTCTCTCCATTCCTCCACCGCAGGACCCACACTCAAGGCAGGAAAAACATAATCATGTCCCTTTCTCCACTGGTCGGCCAGATCTGCATCCAGAGCAAAAGTCTGGTGGGATGGCGACAGCGACTGCCACACCTCTTCTACCAGGTTCTCCAGAACTCGAGTTGATCGAATGCCCGTCACCTCAGCCAGTTTTTCTGTGGAGATCCCTGTCAAATGGCCAAGTTTTACCACTCCCGCTTCAATGAACGCATTTTTTAGGGCGGCTGAAGAGAAAATGGTTCCGGAAAGAAAACCAGTGTCAAACAGGGGCTCCTCAAACAGCCATATCCCAGGCCGGGGGTCGGGTGGTCTGGTAAAACTCAGAATCTTCCAGGCATTGATGACTGAGCAGTAAAAAGGTGCAAGTCCAGTTATCTTGTACGCAGGGGCCTTCAGCAGAAACAGGTGTTTATCAAAACCAAAGCCCCCTGCCCTCCAGAGCAACAGCCGGGCCATAGCCAGCCAGCAGCGAGAGGCACCATACAGCAGCCGCTGAGCTGCCTGCAGTCTAAAAGCAGCAGTCCTCACATTAATGTCCACAAGGCCCTGCCCCCCCTCCGCCACAGGGAGGTACAGGACCGATGCTGGCACCCAGTGATGACCCGACCAGAAGAAATCCACGAGGAGCCGCTGCAGTTGTTTCATGAGGCCCGGCGGTGGGGTTAACACCTGGAGTCTGTGCCACAAAGATGAGGCAACCAGATTGTTGGCTACAAGAACTCTTCCCCTGTAGGACAGCTGGGGTAGCAGCCATTTCCATTTAGCTAATTTTGCTCGCACCTTTCCCAGCAATCCCTCCCAGTTCTGTGCCACCATGTCCTCAGACCCCAACCAAACTCCCAGGACCTTTAAACCCTTGTTTCCCCAGCTGAGGTTACCAGGAAGACTGGGCCTATTTTCTAAACTCCACTGACCTACCAAAACTGCCTCACTCTTCTCCCAGTTAACTTTGGCTGAGGCAGCCTTCCTATACAAAACTAAACTGTCCTGTAGCTCCTGGATATCTTGCTGACCCTGGATAAAAACACTGACATCATCAGCATAAGCTGATACAACCACCGGGGGGGCCTGAGCTGACACTGGCAGACTCAGGCCCCTCAGCCGGTTTCTAAGCCTGCACAAAAGTGGCTCGATGGCAATACTATATAATAGGCCTGAGATAGGGCAGCCCTGCCTGATCCCCCTTTTAACTGGTACAGGTCTGCTCAGCCCTCCCCCCACTTTCACAACACAACATGCATCACTGTACAAACACTTCACCCAGGACAAAAATGCTCCCCAACACCAAAAGCCTGCAATGTGGCAGCCAGAAAAGTGTGATCCACACGATCAAAGGCCTTCTCTTGGTCAATAGAAATAATACCAACATTTATATTGTACAGTTTGCAAACATCAAAAGTGTCTCTCATCAAAAACAAATTGTCCACAATTGATCTGCCAGGGATGCAATATGTTTGATCAGTACCAACAAGAAGTTCGATAAAACACTTCAGTCTGTTAGCTAAAACCTTTGACAGTATCTTATAGTCCGTACATAAGAGAGCCACAGGTCTCCAATTCTTCAGCAGGGTTAGATCTCCTTTCTTAGGCAACAGTGAAATCACTGCACGCCTACAGGAAGCTGGAAGAGTCCCTTTCCCAAAGGACTCCATCAATACATCCAACAAATCATGTCCTAGAATGCTCCAAAAATGTTTAAAAAAGTCTGCAGGTAAACCGTCTATGCCCGGAGCCTTGCCGGAGGCCATCTGTGTCACCGCAGAGGTCAGTTCCTCCAGCGTAATGTCAGAGCCCAAGGTGTCACTTTCGGCTGGACTCAGCTGTGGAAGACCCTGAAAAAGTTCATCAGCGGCTTCCACGTCACAACCTTCGGCTTTGAACAGGTCCGTGTAGAAGGACACTTCATGTCTCCTCATCTCAGCAGGTTCAGAGGTTACCTGTCCATCGGGAAGACGCAGACATACCATCTGCTTCCTTTGGCCCACAGACCCCTCCAGGTTGAAGAAAAAGGTGGTTGGTGCATCAATGTCTCTCATGGAAGTAAAACGGGCTCTGATCAGAGCTCCCTTGGCTTTCTCCTGAAGAAAACAGTTAAGCTGTTGTTTTAGGAGGGACTGTTCTACATTTCGAGCAGACACACTCTCTAACTCTCTGATCTCTCTCTCTAACTGCTCTATAGCTCTCCTAATGTTTGCAGTGGAGTAGGCTGTATACTGTTGACAGAACACTCTAATCTGAGCCTTTCCTACCTCCCACCACTGACTCAGGGAGGGAAAAGACTCTTTCTTTGATTTCCAGTTGATCCAAAACAAATAAAAATTCTCACAGAAAATCAAATCTTGTAAAATGTTAACATTAAACTGCCAGAACGATCTAGGTTTCTCTGTGTTGGATAAAACCAAATCCAAAGAAACTAGCTGATGATCTGTAAAACCAACAGGTTGGATGTGACAGTTCACTGCACGAGTAATAAAAGAAGAAGACATGTAAAATCTGTCTAGCCTGGCTGCACTGACGCCCCCATCTAGCATTCTCATCCAGGTGTATTGTTTAACGGAGGGATGCTTCATCCTCCACACATCCACGAAGTCAGCCTCTCTTATCACCTGTGACAGTAAAAGGGACGACTGAGGATGAGGCTCCCGTCCTATTCTGTCTAAAGTGACATTAGTGCAAACGTTCCAGTCCCCCCCCAGTATAACACACTCTCCCTGTACACTAGTGTCTAGCTTGTCTTTTAATAACTGAAACACAGATACACGTGCAGGGCCCTGATTGGGTGCATACACATTAATAAAGGTGAAACTGAACTCTAACAGTTCCACTTTCACCATCAAGGCTCTACCTGCCACTATCTCAGTGCTGGATAAAATCTTTACATTTAGAGAGGGGGAGAATAAAACAGCTACTCCAGCACTAAGGTTTGAGCCATGACTGAGTACATACTGACCCCCCCACCACATCCCCCAGTCCGTCTCATTCAGGCTATCACTGTGCGTTTCCTGCAGAAATATCAAATCTAACTTTTTCTGATTAAAGACTTCTAACACTAAAACTCTTTTCTGTGCACTTCTACCCCCGTTCATGTTCAAAGAAGCAACCCTTAAAGCCTGCATTAGAGGAAGGAGACAGAGAGAAAGAACAGACAGGTACACACAGCAGAGAGGAGACACCCAGTGTTGCATGATCCTGATGAAATTATTTAGACCTTTTCAGTTTCTTCCCTCTTTTGCTTCCTGTCGTATCTTTTTTCACAGCAGTTACATGCCTCCTGAGACGATAACGTTTCTTTTCATCCAGCAGGTCTAACCCTACAACTTTCTGAAGAGTTCTCACTGTATGAAGAAACTTGTCAATGTCAGGGAAAAATCTCTCACTTCCACTGACTTGCCAAAAGACTCGTCTAAAAAGACATTAATCTCTTCCAAAGAATATATCTCTGCGTTCTGAGAGAGACTATCTGCAACTGAACCACAGTCAGAATCCCCCTCACCGTCTGTGTCCATCTCTGTCACCTCATTATTGTCTGCAGCCTGTTGAAGCTCATTTTTCCGCCCAGAGCCAGACGGCAGCTCCTTCTGTGTGCCAACAGCCTCTACCTGTCCCACAGCACCAGTCCTCACCTGTCCTGCTACATCATCTATCACCCGTTTACCTGTTTCCACATTTTTTCCTCTCACACTCACCACACTCTCTACAGTCCCTGTTTCATCTCTCACGATATTCATCCCTACTTCCTCCGCAGCCACCGGGGCCCCGGCGGGTGCAGCAGCAGCCCCCGCGACACCGGGTCCCGCTGCCGCGGACCAGGCCGCCCCGGGCTCGGCCGCCCCAGCGGCCCCCGGCTCGACTGCCCCAGCGGCTCCCGGCCCGGCCGCCCCAGCGGCTCCCGGCCCGGCCGCCCCAGCGGCTCCCGGCCCGGCCGCCCCAGCGGCTCCCGGCCCGGCCGCCCCAGCGGCTCCCGGCCCCGGCCGCCCCCGGCTCGGCTGCCCCGGCGGCCCCCGGCTCGGCGGCCCCGGGCCCAGCCGCACCCGGCGGAGCGGCGTGCCGTCTCTGTGGACATGCAACACGTTTGTGACCCGACTCCCCGCACTCAAAACACTTTACGCTCCCTGAGCTCGCATAAACCATATAAAAACCCTCTTCGTGCCTCACCCGGAAGGACACATCTAGTGTCTGAGTGGGACAATTCAGAAACATGAAAACCTGTCTCCGCCGAGAATGGACATGTTTTAATTTTTCATCCTTACACCCCAGAGCAACAGGGCGGAGACTACTGGCAAACTTACCAAAACGCTTCAGCTCCCGTTCCAGCGCCTCATTCGGGATGAACGGAGGAACGCCAGACACAGTGATCCGCGTGGACGGTGTCGCCAGCGGTGAAACTTGAATGTATTCCTCGTTTAGCATTAATCCGCTCTCGATAAGTGTCGTCACATATTTCTGGTATTTCAAAAAGACCACGACCGCTTTGTTCATGCGGGAAGCATAGGAGATATTTACATGACCGACCTGATCCCCCACAGCCAGCAGCACCTGCTCCACTGTGCTTGCGGCCTGAGCCACCAGCCGCACTCCGTGTCTCAGAGACACCGGCGGCGCCCCGGAGGACGCCATCCCCGCCACGAGGCACGGAAAAACACTAAATTAACAAATTAACCGTACTTGCAAAGGGTACAAAAATCCCAACGAAAGATCATACAGTTAAAGAAACGATTGAAACAGAAACACAAGAGTTAAAGTTGAATTTCCCTCTTCCCTCTTCAAACACACATCCACCACCGAAGAAGAAGAAGAAGAAGAAGATATCCCTTACTATACAACATATCTGCGCAGGTAAGCTAATTATCAGAATCAGAATTATAGCCAAGGTTAACACTTGGTGAATTTGGTGCATTCATAAGCACAAATATTCACAAATATGAACAAGTAAACTGTTATTTCTATTTTATGTGTCCAACAAGCTAAAAAGAGGAAAAGGGTGCTTAAAAAAAAGACAGTAGAAGAAAATAGCAGGACCTTCAGGGAAAGTTGACAAGAGATCGAGAGTCGAGAGGTCCATTCTCGTTTTACCTCCAGTGTGTGTGTGTGTGTGTGTGTGTGTGTGTGTGTGTGTGTGTGTGTGTGTGTGTGTGTGTGTGTGTGTGTGTGTGTGTGTGTGTGTGTGTGTGTGTGTGTGTGTGTGTGTGTGTGTGTGTGTGTGTGTGTGTGTGTGTGTGTGTGTGTGTGTGTGTATGGGTAGAGATAAGATAATTACAGCAAGCTAAGGGGGTGAGTTAGGAGTCGGGTGGGGGGGCACATGTGGCAGGTGAAACATGGGCATGTTTGTGGCAGCGGTGTGATACATCAATTACACACACACACACACCTCCACACACACCTCCGCTGACTGACTCCTCTCCTCCCGCCTTTCTCTCCACTTCCTACTCTTCTTTCCTCTGATCTCGCGCAGAGGGCCTTAGGGGGTTAATTAACAGGCTCAGATAATGCCGCACTAATGAAAGCAAGACCACTGTTTCTCTCTCACTCTGTTTCCCCCCCTCCCTCCTGCTCTATCTATGCAACTCTTTCCCAACCAGAATCCAAATCAAGGTAATTACTTGTCTGGGTTCGTGACGACTCGTGGAACTTATGCATTTCACTTCTTCATGTGTTCATACGTTCTTTTTGGGAAGAATGTGTTATGGACATTTGTCTTCATTACAAAACTATGTATACCGGGGGATATTGGTTTTTGTGAAAGTTCCATTTTAGAGCACAATAAATAAATGAAGATAAATTAAAATAAAGTTAAAAATACATCTATAATTATAGGAAGTAAAAGCTGTAAAATAAATAAATAAATAAACCTGAGAAGATAAAGTAAGAATTTACAAATACAAATAAAATATAAACATAAAAAGTTAAAATCAGATGCAATACAAATATATTATATATATATATATATATTTGTGTTATAGTTGTATAAGCATATGAAGTTAGAGTAACATTTCCTATAAGATTAAATCTAAAATATAATTAAAATAAAAAATGTATTTAAACAAAACAAGTTAAAGTAAGAATATATATTTTATAGAAAAAGTTAAATTAAAATGTCCAATAAGTTACAATAAAATAAAAATATAATAACATTACAAATATTTATTCAAAGAAATAGGTTTACAAATTCTTAGTGACCGTCCCAAATAGAAACAATTCTCAAAAAGTCATCAAACATGTCTGTGTGCTCCCACAGTTTATACATGAGGCTACATAGCTGTAGTAACAACCTTTCTATAGACTATATTATTGACTTAAATGTCAAGGTTCCACACCATCGTTTGACAGTAATTATTGCATTATAGCCACTGATAACACTTCTCAAATCCAGAGCAAACAACCTTCAATGTTCAATTAACTGCAAAAGAAAATTGACACTTTGCTTTTAAAATAACCTGTGAAACACAACATGTTATATCCATTTACAAATGCCCTCCACAGTCAATAGTAAGGAAATCAGAGGGAGATCAGAGGAATCAGAACCAACGTACAGGACTTCAACTGTCCAAACCGTCCAAATGTATCCAACTGTGTTGAACAGACTAAATAAATTACAGCAAGTGGTTTTAATCCAAAAGGCTTGAGTGACAGATATGAAAACAGTAAATGTTATTTCATCACCTTAACAGAAACAATATTGTTTATTGTGTGGAGTTTACATTATACAAAGCTTTTTTAAGTTGACTAAAATCCTTAATGCAATAGCAGGTCAAGATCATTGACCAAGAATAGTAGACACCAAAAAATTGAACCCACAAGGCCATTAACACCCTAGTGAAAAACCCATCCAATTGAGTTGGGGTTACAATCACCCTTACCCACTCAGTTTTAAACAAGGCCAGAAAAAAAAGACAAACTCAGAACACATCACTTTTTCACTCTTTAATCAAACAGTGAGGGCAAAACAAATGTCTACTAGAACTCATTCAAATATTACTCCTGGATTTAAAAAAAACATTGCTTTTGTGCTTCCCAAAGATATATAAAAAAATAAAAATGCAACTCTGCAAAAGAGAGGACGTGAGTGTGGATGTTGGCTGTATAAAGCGGATAACTTTGACATGGGTGGTTAGGTTTGGCAACAATGTGCTTAAGGAAGGAAGAGATTGTGATTTTGATTGAAAGTTAATAAAGCAAACCTCCAAACCACAATGAGAGTTTCATATGGTTAAGTTTTGACTCACATTCATGGACCGGTTTATTCATGTAGCTTCTAGCATATTTGAGAGTGTTTCTTCATTGAAATAAAAGCAAATATGTTTTTCTCCATAGAAAATATGTTACAATCTTATTCTGACTGAGTTTGATTGACAGTTGGTGCATATAATGATCTCAAGGTTTTTCCTTTAAGTTTTATTTAACTCCTTTCGAAACTGTTACATGGCAGATCTGGTTAGCTTTAGGGAACTATCCAATAAAAGTATGTATTCTTGTTGATTAAAAGAAACAGGGGGGGATTCTGTTTTGTTTTGGAAAATATTTGCTTGGGTTGGCAAAAGTCTGACTTTCAGTACATGGCTTTGCCTGTTCAGTTCTGGTTTTAATATGTTTAGTTATTTTTATATTCATGCAACACTTTGGTACACAAGCGGGTACAAGCTAAAGTTGTATTGTGTGGCATAGAAGAGAAGACGGTAAATAATTATAGCTCTCATTACAAATAATTGCTTTCCTCGATGTCACATGCATACAGTATGTATACCAGTTGTGATAAATCTGAGTGAGACAGAGATCAGATGGACAGAACATGAAAGAAATGGTGGACAGAATGGTGGGTAGTGCGGTGCCGGTGGGCCATCCACATGTGGGCTGTTCTGGTTTCTGGCACAGAGGAGGACATGGATTAATGATGGCAACTTTAGCTCACAGTAGATGTGGATTGTCAAATGCCTGTGTGTGAGTGTTAGTGAAAAAGAGCTTCTTTTTCATTTTAATCCAAAACAACGTCCACAGCCTTTGCGTCTATAAATTCCTCTGCAGAACTCAATTCCAATCTCGACAAAAACTCAAGCTTATCCAAACTTTTTTCCAGCCATGTTTTATACATTTTATCCTAACTTTTTTTCAAGCCGTGCAATTCAAAGCACAATCTCTTGCTTCAACCTAAAATCTCCCCCGGAGATAAAACCAAACTTGATTTGTATTTATTTGTAAAGTCAGTGGAGACAAACAGCAAGTAAGCAGGCAGCGGGGGGGGGGGGGGGGGGAGAAGAGAGAAAGAAGGAGTTGAGTTGTTTGGGGGCATAACTCGCTCTCCTTAAGTGTAAAATGGGATGAGATATTCTGCCTCTCGGACTTAACTTAATGTAAGAGAGTGTGAAATTAAACTGCACACGAATAAAAGGAGCCCTTCATTGTGTGCCGCAGACTAGCTTATCTGGAAATTCAGACAACTGGAACATCCAAAGCCTCCAAACTTGTAGCAATCCCCTTTGTGCGGCTCCGGAGCAAACAATGTAATATTGGAAAGCCGGAGAGGCTCCAAATCCTGTGTCAGATTGCCAAACACAAAGTAGCTGCGTCCTCGCATCAAGCCCGTCTGTGTGTATACTTTAGCCCTTATGTGTCCGTCTTTATACAGTATAAGTAGAGCGTGCACTCACTCTCCGCTAACCCCATGTGTATGCCAGTGAGTGCTTCAAATAGATTGTTTCCTCTTTAATTCCTGGCTTTTTACCTATTGATATTCCCTGCACCTATCCCCGCGCCTCTCTTAAACCCTATATGTTAATTTGATTTAGACCGACTCAAATTGAATAAGAGATAACGAAAAAAGAAAACGAGGGTAACGGCAAATGTACTGTTATTAATAACCTAAAGTACCGGAGAGGGCCTAAACTCCTACACTCTGCCCCTCCCTCCTCCTCCCTCCCTCCCTCCCCACTTTGTTTTGTCCTCTCTGTCTGTCTGTGAGTGAGTGAGCTAAGTGAAGTGGGTTATGATGGCGGTGTAATCGGCATCCCTCAAACAAACGGCTGGTGCTATTAAGGGCCATTGTGTTTGCTGCAGTGATGATCAGATTCAATCTAGGGAGAACATTCTGTGCTGGAGCTATGGCAAGGGGGGGAGATAGAGAAAAATACCTTGCCTCGTTCCACTCTGCTATTGTGTTCAGGGGACTAGATGTATGCACGCTCTTTAAAAGATGCATATCGACTCGGGGAGCTGCAAAAGTTTAGTTCAGATGAATTTGCCGGAGCTCTCTGACTGCACAAAGGGAGGCGAGTATTAAGTGTTGGGTAATGTTTTGAAGATGTATTTGTTTCAAAAAGAAAAGCCCTGCAGTACTGCTAGGATGGTAGAGATGAGAAAATCACTTTTCCACTCCTCTTTGTCCTCGATATCACCTTCTTATCCAAGTTTCGTTTTTTACAGTCTTATATATCATGTTGTTAAACCACCTTGGTACGGCCTGGTGGAGGACTGAAGGCCAGAAAGGTTTAGTTGTGGCCAGAATGGTGGAGGCTCATGTTCCTCATGGATGCATGCCAATATATTAGTAAAAAATATGAGTTTGTAATACACTGTTGATGGAGGAGCAGCACATAGGCCTCAGTAGTAAAAAGCCCTGGCTGGTGGCTTTTCGCCCCATGATTGCATATGGTTCCTCCTTCACAGTCCAAAATATCAAAAGTACAGTAGATTACATTGCCTTTAGCATCAAATGTATGTCTAGTGGACTATTGTCTCAATTTAACCCTAACGTTAACAGAATAGAGTCTAAAGTTTGATGCTTGGATTGAAAATGGGTTTGTCAGCTTATGAAATGCTATAACAACCTTATTACCAACTTTCAAGGTATCAGTAGAACTTCCCCTTTTAGGTTCAAAGTAAAGCAGTAAGGATTTTGGTTGGATGATGCCATTTGGAATGTGGTGTTCACTATTGTTGGGAAGTTCCTCAGAGACCATGCGTGTAAAAATCTGTAGAGGTTCCACAAAGACAATGTCTTTCCTTTACTGATTTTAACAGAGGCTTTATTAACACAGTACTTCAATGAAAAGTATTACTGTAAACTGATGTTCTATGCTCAAAAGGGCATTGTTCTTTCAGAAAAGCTAAACATAGCAGTACCGAGAAACTGACATCAGCCCTTTGAAATTAAAAGGCACCCTATGTAGTTCATACGCATATCCTGTTGAGTTTCTTAATTTTAGACTTGTCCCACTGATCGACAGGTGGTAGTAAAGACCCAAGAAAAGTAGCAAGTGTCAACAAAAGTGCAGGGTAGAGGAAGACAAAGAGAGCAATAGTGTCCATTTAAATCAGTCAAACCTGAACAGTCCAGGAACTGCTTACAAACATATTCCAATGTGTCCTTTTTATAAGGCTCTTACTATCAAACTATTACTGTAAGGGAAAATATACTATGTGTATGTCAAATATCCAATAATGAATGTTATAGTAATGTCAATTGGCAATATTGGTTAGATACCTGTGCCCTTAATACAGTGAAACTTAAAAGTCACATCAAAATCATGTTACCCACAAACACATTAGCCCTCAAACTATTGACCCAATGGCGCCCATATCCAATGATGTCTGTTGTATCTCCTCCTGCCATTGCTGCACATAGAGACTTCTTATGGGGGGACAGGATCCTCTGATTGGAGAAATCACTCTCGTACATCATCTAATAGGACTACATTTCCTGCAAATTAGATTATACTGACATAGGGACCCCCAAGGACCCTGCCTGAGACATACTGGTTCAGCTTAAAGTGGTTACATTGTTATGCCTTTCTGTTTCTCTCTCCAGGCCAGAGGCCATTCAGGTGCAGTTACTGCCCATACGGCGCCTCGCAGAAGGGCAACCTGAAGACTCACGTGCTGTGCGTCCACCGCATGCCCTTCGACAACAGCCAGTATCCTGACCGACGCTTCAAACGCTCCCGGACTGAGTCCGAAGTCTCAGAGAAGAACCCCGATGAGGCCGTTGGTGATGCTCAACCAATGAATGGAGCAGACAGTAACAACATTTCGGTTGAAGGGGAGGCCAATTCACGTAATCAGGAGTGAAACTGGCATGATCTAGGATGGTTGATATCATCAAGGATATCTTTATACGTGATGCATTGGATCCGAAAGGCCAAACATGTGTATTGTAAGACAAAACTGCCCGATAAAACCGTTGGTCACTATGAGACGGATATCCAACCGACTCTGAGCAAGTAAGGACAAGACATTGAGATCGACAGATATAAATACAACTTCCTTTGCTATAAAACAAAAAGTTGCCTTCTTTATGTGTTTTATTGGGAGTTTGTGATGAGTGGATTCAGGATTTATTTTAACCAAGCAGTGTGGATGATATTCAAGAATGGAAGGTTACAAACTCTTAACGAGTAGTTTTCAGACTCACCACAAGTCTATGAAGCAAGAGGGAACATCAGACGAAAATAATTTGAGAGACTTATCCAAAAATAGTGCTTTTATCAGAAAAATGATCTGTGTAAACGATTGAGCAGAATTGTAGGGAAGATGGAGGAGGTGGAAGATGAACATAACACCAGTGGTTGCCATTTTCCCAGTTTGAGTGATGAGGACTGTATAGTGTGTGTGTGTGTGTGTGTGTGTGTGTGTGTGTGTGTGTGTGTGTGTGTGTGTGTGTGTGTGTGTGTGTGTGTGTGTGTGTGTGTGTGTGTGTGTGTGTGTGTGTGTGTGTGTGTGTGTGTGTGTGTGTGTGTGTGTGTGTGTGTGTGTGTGTGTGTGTGTGTGTGTGTGTGTGTGTGTGTGTGTGTTCATTCTAGGGTCAATGGCGGTGATGGTGGCGTGTGTGTCAGGGATAGAGGGGAAAGGGAGGGGTGCATTGGTGCCAGCCTGACTGGAGCTGTCATCACAGAGGAAATCAATTCAACAACACACCCACCCACCCCCACACACACACACACACACACACACACACACACACACACACACACACACACACACACACACACACACACACACACGCACACACACACACACACACACACACACACACACACACACACACACACACACACACACACAGTGGTAACCCGACTCTGGGCAGTACACCAGGGGGTCAAGTTGAGTCCCATCAGCTGGCCGGAGCCCTGACAGTCACCTCCTTCCCTCCTCCCTCTCTCCATCCACTCACACTCTCTCAATTACAAGCCTGGTCTGTTCCAGAACAACCTGGAAAGCACAACACAAATCAATCAGCAGAGTATTTAAAGCATCCATTAGGAGACATTAAAGCTTGTTCTGCTCTGCTTTCGGCAATTCAATGTCCGGAGGTCACCTTACTGGCTCCACGTCAAAGAAGGACGGGGAGTTTTAGCTGATTGTGTTTTAGCCTCAGCCACTTTATAATGACAGATGACAGTTATGTACTTTGGCAAGAACCTGGACCAAGCTGTGGGGGACGTTCAGATACAACCAGCTGTGTTCTGTACATATGGAAAGGTTCTTCTCATGTGAGGAGTTTGACTGGCATTTACTCAGACAAAAAGCGTCACATATCTTCTCCGATAAGCTCTTTTAAAGTTGCTACACTGAAAAAACTAAAATGTTGGGATTTCAAATAACTGTATTAGGTTGTTATGTGATATTAGTTTACATAATATATTTCATTAAAGTTAACGTTACATTTTTTCAGTATACACAGGTAGGGACTTTTGATAATCATTCACCCGCTTTATTTCTCTAATTATACTACATTTTCTATAAAAAGAAGACAAGTTGTTTGTTTCAAAGAAGGCATTCTTTGTGTATAAGTAGTGTTTGGTTCTTTGACTGTATGTGATTTATTTTGAGAGGGGAAAAACAACATAACACATTGAAAAACAGAATGTTTTGATCTTGTAAAAATCAAACGACATTGCTTAAAGGGCAAAAAAAAAAGGCTCAACTTTGATTGTACTGCGTAGTGCCAGCAGCTGTTGGTTACTCCTGGGCGAGGAGAATAAGAAAGTATATCGCTTTGTGTTGTCAGTATTGGTGGTAGGGGGTTGGGTGCTGGGGGTTGTTAATGTTTTTCTGATAAAGAGAAATGATCCGTACTTTAAGGAAAGTCAATATCTTCACGCACAAACACACAGGCAGTGCGGGGGGGGGGGGGCTAAACTCTTAAAACCCCAGGGCCACAGCTCTGCCTAAAGGAGTTTACAGTCCAACACATTGCACACACAAACGCACACACACACACACACACACACACATACATACATACACACACACACACATTGCAACAACAGGGTTAGAAATATGATACTGCTGCACGCACCGGGAGATGAAGAAGAGAGAAAGTGGAAGTGTTGAGGGAAAAAATAAATGAAAGGAAGGTAAAGAGAGTAAAACTAAGTTTGATGTAATTGTGTTTTTGTGTCACTACAGTTACAGAAAAGTATATCAAATACAGTTTTTTATTTGCAATTTGTTATCGGTGGCCAACAGGACAGTTCTGCCTTATAATTAAGTGTGTAGGGTATGTGGTTTTTAACACCTTACTGTGTAGTTGGTGGCTGTAGCTTGCTTGTAGTTGTGTGTATACGCATTCTGAACATATCCGTATATTAGCCTAAAGTAAATGAGGCAAAAAAAAGTTTTTATAGACATTACATTTTTCTGGCACCCTTATTTTTTCCAATCCACTAAAGCAGTGGATCAGTTCGGTTTCACCAACTCGCTCAGATGAGGCAATTGTTTTTTTGTTCCGACACTGGGGAGCGCCATTTGTTGTTATTCCTCTGTGACTTGTACTCTTTGTCCATCCCTGAGAATGATACGACACCCCCACCCCCCACCCCCCTGCTGTAATCCCAAAATAATCCATCCCATTGTCCCCATGCTGTTTGATCTCCGTCAAGCTTCCTATCGAAGTAGCACATGCAGTTTGCTCAATTATAATCACTGGTGCTAGAAGAAAAAACTCAACAATACACCAAAAAATGAAACCATGCCTATTTATTTAAGCATGCAATGGATTCTGTAGTATGAAATCTTAGTCCTAATACTGTCCACATTCCTAAAAGATTGCTATAGCTGATCGGGAGTGAAGAGAGAGGTTTTGTTGCAAATTGTAAGCTTATATAAGATAACTTTATATTTAAAACACATATTGTGGGTCATTATTTATAACTGCACATCTGTTTGACAGAAGACAAACATTAAAGAGGTGTATCAATCATGGACTGTTCACTCTTTCTGTCTAGACATTCTGATGTACTTTGAAGCAGTAAGATTTATCTGGTGTTTTTCTTGCAATAAAACCTCTACCTCTGGGAAACACTGTGTTTGTGTCTGGTTTCTTTCTCACCATTTAGGACAAACACTCCACTGAAAGAGATGAACCATTCTGACTGCGGAGAAACGGCTGACACCAAGTACTGAAATGCTTCACTCAAACCAAATTGATCCTTTGTGTCTTAAAACGTCCCTAGGAAATTGCCCATAAAAAGGATAAATGATAATCTAGAACAGGGGTGCCCAACCTTTTTTGAACCGAGAGCTACTTTTAAAGTTGCCAGTCTGCCGAGATCTACCTGTACGAATAGAGAGGCGTAGCCATTACTGACAGCCTCCAGGTAAATACGCACTTCTACTTGTATAAAACTGACCTTTGTACGATTAATACTTCATAAAATACTGCAGATCCTTTATCTTACCTCTTTCTAATCTACACACATACAAGTATTCAACTGAAGTTACACAACAATGTTGTTGATACAGAGTTGGAGTTTATTCACACGTCACATACTACAGTGGGTAATGTTTTCAAGAAACATTGAACAGTGCTGCCACATATGACACAGGAAAAAAAGAAAAGACTCTGAACCCTTTCTTTGCCATTATATAAAAATAGTGTTGCTACAAAAGTATAAATGAGGCTTACTAATAAGACAACTCAGATCTGAAGCTACACAGGTATTTGCTGCCATAAGTCTAATAAAAAAAGACAAAATTAATAGAATCAAACCCTTTTTTTGTTGCATTTTAGTAGAGTATAAAAAGAAATGCCTTTAAAATATGCAAGCAACACTAGTTTCTTAACCTGAATTGATAGACTTTAATCAATTTAAGTTTGCATTCTTATACCATTTTATACAATAATTAGGCTATAGTGAATAAGTTCAAACAAACAAAAACTTACAGCTGATTAATAACGGTATCTAACTTGAGTTTTTTATTATATCAAAAACCTGTTGAAATGCTACTGTTATTTTTACTGTCCCCCAAAAGCGCGTCGGCAGCCTCCAGGAATGCTTCTTTCACAACTTTGCCGCCTTTATAAGACTTCTTGTGTTTCGCAAGAACGTGACTGACAAGATAAGATGCTATGGTAGCAGCCTTGCTCTTGTTTTGGGCCTGGTGAAAATGGACTGCTGTGCATTTAGCTGTCCTTTCAGGTCCCTCACCTTTTGGGAGCGTAGGGCAGAATTAGGAGGGAATTCCGTCTTGTAGCGTTTGTGCACTGTTTTGAAATGCCGCTCCTAAATTAGCCTTCTTCGATAAAGCCACGCTCGCAATGAAGATGAGACAGATGGACTTTGAATTGGAATAGATAAAAACATAATCATCCTCCCACTCGGAGTGAAAATTATATATTTTGGACTTTTTTGCTTCTGCCATAATTGCGGTCTTGTGTGTGTGCAGACTGTCACTCCTGTTGACACGGACAACGTCAGCGAAATAGTGCCCACTGCCCACCAGCCCCGCCCCGACACATGGGGTCCCGCCGGGTCAGTGAATGTTTTGGTCATTGGATTTTCTTTTCACAAATGGATATTCAAAAACAAAAAACGACTGGATATTTGATTTTTGTTTTAAAATTGAAAAACCAAAATTGAAATACAAGGCGTTTTTCTTTATCATGGTAAAAAAATGGATTTACTAAACTTAAAAAACGGTTTATGGTTTTTTCATATTCTGCTACCGGAAGTAACCTTACAAAATAAGAGCGCAGACGAAACTCACGGAAGTGATTTCAAAACAAAAGCACTCGTAGGCTATGCTAAAATCACACTTTGAATCACTACAGTATCCTGTTGAAGGAACTGTGATTATTATAATCAAGGGGAATTTAGCAATCACAATGAAAACGGCCAAGACACACTTTGAGCCCAGATAATGAATGTTATTAAGGGCTGTAAATATAATAGGCCTGTGTCTAAAATGGACAACATTGTTTTCGGAGACTTCAACTATACAGCGATTCTGCACTGCGGTCACCCAGCCGTCTCTCTAGTTTGTTATTTTTTTTTCTGCCAATAGTCCTTCATGAGATTGATCCTGTTAGACTCAGTAATGTTACATCACCCATTATAACAGTTTTATTTCCTTTTTTCTCTTCTCTTGACTGAATAGTCCTGTCTTTAAGTATAATACAATGTAAACTCATTTTCCTGCACGATTTTAAGGCTTCAAAAACAGGCATTTTTACTGTATGTGTTTGGAGAAATGACACAATCAATGGCCCAGAATTGTAGTTTATAAACTATAAATGTGGTGCTTGAACAAATACACACTGGCTAAACCGGCCAGGATATATGCCTTTTTTTGGAGCCCTTTTTTGCAATATTTATTCAAATGTCACTAGTTATTTAAACAAACCACTATCTGAGGATAATACAAGCAACCATAAAACGCCCTTTATCTAGAGAGCCATTGAAGCCCATGAAGTATTTATCCTTCGACAAATCTTTTCATCTGCTGTATTAATAAAGCTGCCACGTGTGCAGAACATTACAAATACTCTTAATTTGCAGTATTTTAAAAGTGTTCAGAAAGACCGCATCAAATATGCATATCTCTATATCTATATAACATCAATATTGTTATTAACTTCAAAGTCAATTTAAATAGCGGGCAAGACTTTCCATGGGGGAAAAATGCTGCTGCCGGACTACTGACTGGAAGTATTGCTGATATCATGTCTACCATCCTCTTAAAATACTCTGTCCAACAATATCAGTTTCATGAAGAAAGGTGTTTTAACGCTGATTCAAAATAGCAGAGAAACATGCATTATTGTACTCAGCACATTGACAGGGGATTACTCAAAAAATACACAGTAAGTACTTCATAGTACTTGTTGTGGGAGTAGTTTCACTACTAGCCTACTGAGTCCAACAGGATCGATCTCACGAAGAACTATTGGCAGAAAAAATAATAACAAACTCGAGAGACGGCTGAGCTGACCGCAGTGCAGAATCGCTGTATAGCTGAAATCTCCAAACAATGTTGTCCATTTTAGACATAGGCCTATTATATTTACAGCCCTTAATAACATACATTTTTTGGGCTCAAAATGTGTCTTGGCTGTTTTCGTTGTGAAAACAAATGGACCGTAGATACACGGATTGACCGTCCTCATCTGCGCTCTTATTTTGAAAGACAACTTCCGGTAGCAGAATATGAAAAAACGGGACTTTTTTTGTTTCTGTTTTCTAGTGATTTTATTTTTTGTTTTGAGAAGTAAAAAATGAAAAATCATCCCGTTTTTTAAGTTTCAGTAAATCCATTTTTGACCATGATAAAGAAAAATGCCTTGTATTTCAATTTTGGTTTTTCAATTTTTAAACGAAAATCAAATATCCAGTCGTTTTTTGTTTTTGAATATCCTTTTGTGAAAAGAAAATCCAATGACCAAAACATACACTGACCCCGCCGGCCAATCACAAAGCTTTGATGCGTTCAAATGCATTATTCTGGCACAGGAAGGTTATGTTGTAGGACATTAACGATAAAACAGAATATTGATGTTCTATTGTTAGACACATCTCGCGATCGACTGGGAATCTCCCCGATCGAGTGCTACTTCTTATAACTCACTACACTTACATTCAAAAATAAAAAGGGTACTTGTGTGGTGCTGAGAACACTACAAACAAGTCAATAACGATGCCCAGAGCTCTTTGAGACTATACTTGAGTTCATTGTAAGGATCGTCAGCGTGCTCACAAAGCCAAGATAACATGCTAAAGAAGGGAATGCTCACCTTGTTCTCGATTTTAGTTTTGCGTGTTAGTATGCTAACCTTTGCTTTGCAGGTACACTGAAAAAAAGGGGAAAGTGGGGTTGTTCAATTTGCAAATATGCATTTAATATATGAAACATAATTTATTCATGTTTCTCGTTGAAACATGAATCAATCATGTAGAACTATGTTAATCTTGAGGGGTGTACGTTCTATATCTCAATCATGTTAAGAAATAAGAAAAAAGTTATGTTTGTCTCTGTAACTCCGCCCACTGAGCACATACGTCAGCAGCTTGCTCCGCAGCCGATTACTCAGCTTCTAATTATTATTTACAAATATTTTATTCACAAAGTAAATATGGTCGGACTCAAACCCGTACTTTAATAGTTTCGTAATTGAACCTGAACAATATGGCACTTTAATGGACAAGATGTAAAGCAGAAAAAAATTGCAAATATATATATTCTTTGCATTTATAAACCAGTATTGGACAAATTAGAATTCTTACCCGATAATGGTGCCATGTGAAAAGTCATAGAAATCATCCTGAGGGTAACATGAATGGTTGCACCAAATGTTATGACAATCCATCCAGTAAGTGTTTTTTTATTTTATTTTTTTTATTTAACCTTTATTTAACCAGATAAAAAGCATTGAGATAAAATCTCATTTACAATGCTGACCTGGCCAAGAAGGCAGCAACGTTACACATAACACATAACACAAACATATAAAATACAGAGAACATAACTAAGAAAACAAAAGACGAAAAAAAGCAGTTACTACATTGTGCACATTAGGACAGTAAGAAAGGCACTACTTATTACTGCAAGAGCAGCTGGTGGTAAGGACTTCTGACAACTTCAATTTAAAACAGGCTATAGAAACAAGTGCCGTCAGTTTGAGGCGTGATTGAAGGTCATTCCAAGACCAAGGACCATAATAAAAGAGACTCCTTTTTCCAGCCTCAGTCCGCACAGCAGGAACCTGGAACCGTATCAAGGCACTGGATCTGAGGTTGTAAAAGTCACAAACTGGAGCAAATCTGGCACATATGTAGAGTGGAAGATTTCCTAAAATGGCTTTATACATTAATAAAAACCAATGCTGCATCCTACGCATAGTGAGTGAGGACCATCCAGTTAGGCTATACAGTGTGCAATGATGAGTCCTATAGGGTGCATTTGATATATAACGCAGTGCAGCATGGTAGAGTGGGTCAAGTTTGGCCAAGACAGTGGGACAGGCAAATCTATAAATGGTGTCACCGTAGTCCAGCTGGGACAGGAATAAGCCAGAGACCAACCTTTTACGGGATGAAGTTGAAAAACAACATTTAAGTCTGTAAAGGAAGCCAAGACTGAATTTCAATTTCTTTGTTAGAACTTCGATATGGTGTTTGAAGTTCAGATTACTGTCCAACCAAAAGCCAAGATATTTGTAGATATCAACAAACTCCACAGAGACGCCATCAAGGGTGTCAATGGAGAGGCAAGAGGACGCTGACTTGGGACCAAAAAGCATTGCTTTGGTTTTCTTACTGTTCAAAAGCAGTTTGGAATCAAGAAGTGCATGCTGCAGCGTGATAAAATCAGATTTTAAATTGGAAACGGCCATGTCCAGAGAAGGAGCACATGAATATACAATAGTGTCATCAGCATACATATGATAGGTAGAAAATTGCATCTGATTACAAATATTGTTTACATATAATAAAAAGAGCAAAGGCCCCAAAATAGAGCCCTGTGGAACGCCCTTCTCCAAGGTGACAGGGTCAGAGACAGTGCTACCCAACCTGACGCATTGAGTACGGTCGGTTAGATAACTCTGAAACCAACAAATGGCATTATGACCGAAACGAGACACCAACATAACATTAGACATAATGTGGTGATCTACAGTATCAAATGCTTTGGCTAGGTCAATAAACAATGCAACACAAACAGATTTGTTATCCAAAGCAGCCTTGATATCATCTAAGACTTTCAGACTGGCAGTCACAGTACTGTGCTTTGATCTGAATCCAGATTGCATAGGGTTAAGGATGTTGTGTGAATTTAAAAAAAGTTTTAGCTGAGTAGAAACTAGGGACTCAAGAATCTTTGATAACACAGAAAGATTTGAGATAGGACGATAATTATTTAACTCAGTGGGATCACCAGCTTTCAAGAGGGGCGATACCAGAGCTTGCTTCCACAGAGCTGGCAGTGTGTGAGTGGACAGGGAGAGATTAAAAATATCAGTTACTGGTTGTGCTATAATCTGAGCTGCAATTTTAAAAAAGAATGGGTCGAGGCCGTCAGGCCCGGCAGACTTTTTAGGATCAATTGAGTGCAAACCCTGTAAGACTTCAGAGACCGAGAAAGAAGCAAAATAAAAAACAGGGGAGCTCATCTCTTGACTAGGGCTGTGAGTACGACCATTTAGAGCACTGGTTCTCAACGGGGGCGGTACCGCCCCCCAGGGGGCGTTCAGAGAACGTCGGGGGGCGCTGGAAGCAATATTTTTGAAAGGGGGGCGTTGAGGTGTTCTTGGGGGGCGTTCACGAATAATGTCTTTTTGTCATGAAAAACGCTGGCCACCCACAGCGTCTTTTCCTGTACAAAAAGCAGCTGTCAGCATCTTTTGTTGCTATAGGAAACCACAACTCTGCTTGCGATTGGTCAGCTGTCAGCAGTGTTATTACGGGTACGTTCGTAAATGCACGAACGGTCAGTCCGCTCGGACAACCCGTCTGTTCCGCCAGAGCACCCAGCTGTGAGCGCTCAGAGCGCAGCGCTCTGGACTGTGGAACGGGGACGCTCGGAGCGCTCTGAGCGCATTTACGAACGTACCCTACAAAAAGCAGCCGGGAGCGGACCGGAAGTCGTTGTAATTTTGGGATCGCGACTGTTAATAATCTGTGTCACTTTGTTAAATTTTGATATGTTTTGATATGACAAATTCCACTAACAGATTCGAACTAAGTGGTCAGTTTATGAAAATAATACCCGTTTCTATGTCTGCTACGACATGGAAGAGCTGGCTAGCCAGGCTGCTCCACACAGAGCTGTTTGTTCAAAATTACAACGACTTCCGGTCCGCTCCCGGCACGATGTCTTGTCATGTCACCAGCTAGCCCTCTAGCGTTATCGTGACACTACTTGTGGCCAAATCTAAAAGTCCACCTCTCCACAAGTCTCTCAATGATGCAGTAAAGGCAATAAACAAAATAAAAGCCCACGCCCTGAATAACAGATTGTTCCGACAGCTGTGTCAGGAAAATGATGAGACCTTTGAGCGTCTTCTTCTTGCTCGTTTTTGTGAGCTGTTTGACAGCATCGTGGAGTTCCTGGAGGAGGTGGATGCAGCTCTCGGGGAACAGGTGTCATCCAGCCGCTGCGACATCATGTACCTCACAGACTTCTTTGGCAAAATGAATGAAGTAACGCTGAAGCTCCAAGGAAAAGGAGTTACTCTGATCCAGAGCAAGGCGGTCATCCACAGTCTCACCTCCAGGCTGGATCTATACCGGAGCATAGGCAGGAGGCAGTTTGCTCATTTCCCGCTGTTGACCAAGGTGATCTAGCCTAGGCTACTAAATAATGATAATAATAAATAATACATGTAATAAATGTAGGCTACTCTATGCAACACTATATTTGTGTTCCTGGTTAGTATAAATAACTTATGTTCTGAATGTATTATGAGAATAAAGAAACATCAATTAGTAAACTAATTAGCAATAAAATAACCAGTTTAAAATCAGATGGTAACATTCTGCACCGATAACAATTTCCTGGTTATACTCATTGCAGGTGTCTGAGGCTCTTACCGATGAGCGCCTTCTCATTTACACAGACCACCTGAGGATGGTGAATGCCGATTTGAAGATCCACTTCAGAGATCTTTTGGACCTCGATGTTCCCACCTGGGTGGTGCAGCCCTTTCAGGCGGACGTGGCGGAATGCGAGCCAGCAATACAGGAGCATCTCATCGACATCCAGAGTGACGATGAGGCCCAGGCTATTTTCCGCACCTCTGGCTGGGGCAACTTGTGGGTCAAATACTCTCAGCGTTACCCGGCTCTCTGGGAGAAAGCGAGGCTGCTTCTTCTGGCTTTCCCAACCACATACCTCGTGGAGCAGGGATTCAGCCAGGTCCTCCACATGCAGTCCAAGTACCGCAATCGCTTGAACTTGACGGCCTCAGGTGCACTGCGACTGAAACTAAGTTCTCTGCAACCCGCAGTGAAGAAACTGGCGGAGAACCACCAAGCGCAGGGCTCACACTAACCTTCCCCCCCCCGCAATTCGGCGAAATGCAACACCTTTCCGACCTGTTAGTTCTGTAGGCCTAATGTACAGTTTTGTAGCCTACTGTTTGTTCTGCACTGGACATGTGTGAAATTGCTGCTGTTCCGTAGCAGTCTGTTTGTATTCTCTGCCCTTGTCTGAGTTTGTTTAACACTCATAAATATCATTTTAATTCACATTCACATGGCTTTTCTGCTCTCTGGTAAACTAATGATAATGATATTCCAACTGCCCAGTTAAATCAAATCTATTATTTGGCATTCAGTGACATTCTTTTTAAATGATATAACACAGAATTTTAGTCAACATTAATATTCAGGGAAGAAAATAAGTCTACTTATTTTGATGGGGGGCGGTAAGAGACCTGGATAATGGACAGGGGGGCGCTGGCCCAAAAAAGGTTGAGAACCCCTGATTTAGAGAGTCATGACTTTGCTCATCAAAAATGTGACCAGCCTTTTTGAAGTGAGCATTGAAAGCATTAGACATACCATCTGAATCTGAAATAAAATAATCACTGACCTTCAGTTTTTGTGGGAAACTAGAAACTTTCTTGTTCTGAAGTGATTTAATTGTTTTCCAGAACTTAGAATGGTCATTAAAACAATCAGTGGTTAAGCTCAGATAGTAATCAGTTTTAGCTTTTTTAATAAGGGCTGAACATTTATTTCTGAGGACACGAAAAAGAAGCCAGTCATCACTAGTGTTAGACTTTCTAGCTAAAGACCATCGCTTATTTCGATCATGAATTAGATCAGATAGTTCTCCGGTAAACCATGGAGTGTTCCTATTCTTGACTCTGAATTTTCTAAGGGGGGCATGTCTATTAATAATCGATAAAAAGTGATCAATAAAAAATTGGACGGCAACATCAACAGATGGAATTAACGCTATGAAGTGCCATTTAACCTCCGCCAGATCGTGTAGGAAAGCCTGCTCAGAGAAGTGTTTGAAGCAGCGCCTGAGGACAATAAGGCCCTTGGCTTTGGGCAACTTAGTGCTCCTAACGCAAGCAATAGTGCAATGGTCACTGATATCATTAGGAAAAACACCAACAGACACATACTTATGAGCTGCATTTGTTAGAATGACATCTATAAGGGTATCGTTATTGGGTTTGGCAGGGTTTATTCTAGTGGGACTATCAATAAGCTGAGTTAAGTTCAAAGAATCACAAACCTGCTTAAACTGTGAAGATTTATCACTCAACCAGTCCCAATTTAAATCACCCATTAATATGATTTCAGAAGAAAACATAGACAACAATTCAGTAAGGCTAGTAGTTGCATCCATGATGGCCGATGGAGGCCTATAACAGCCAATAACAGTGAGAGGAGCATTTGCTATAGTTATTTGGACTGCTAGCAACTCAAATTGCCTTGGAATTGAAATAGAGTGAAGGACTGAGCACTGTAGTTTCTCAGCAGTGTATATTGCAACACCACCAGCTCTGCCCTTACGATCCGTTCTGAATACATTATATCCATCAATGTGAATAACAGTGTCAGTGACAGACGGTTTTAACCAGGTTTCAGAAACTACAACAATATCAGGTTTAGCAACTAAAAACCAGGTCTTGAAAACATCTAATTTGGGCACTAGGCTTCTAGCATTAACATGCAGAAAACCCAATCCTTGCCTACAGCTAAACTCATTCGGAGTTGGCAAATTATGCAAGGAAGCAGAGAAACACTCAGGACCAGGGTTAATGTTAACGTTACCAGAGAGTAGTAGCAGTAACACTATTAACAGTCTGGAAGATGACTTTTTCACATGGGCTCTGGACGCGTCGCTCCTCGGGGGGGCGGGGCTGCTCCAATCCTTCGATATTAGCGAGTCCAGAGTAAATAGGGCAAACGGGAGAGCGCATTTCGTGCCATGAAACATCAGCTTTTGGTAAAAACTATCCGATGGAGTCAGCGCTCCAGAGGTTCCACCATCTGAAAGTCCGAAGTGAATAGAGATATTGCTGGGAGGCAACCCGTCAGTTTTGCCGACATGCGATCTGACAATTAATCCCAGGAAGAAAGCGAACACAAGGGTAGCTTTAGGCAACATAGTGCCTTAACACACCCAATTCAGGATCCGCAGCTCAGGTGTTGTATAATCAAAAATGAACCTCAAATGTCAATCTTAAGTGGTGTTATAGAAAAAAGGTCATGGGGTGATTAAGTTAATCTTCTGCTGGGGACCATGAATGTGTTAAGAATCGTGGAAAAAGGTATGACCCAAATGCAGACTACAAAAAGCTAAAGGTTATAAACAAAAGCGGGCTTTATTTAAAAGCTGAAAAACACAAAAAACATGGCATGAAAAACACCGGTAGCACAAACACACAAAACTGACCGTGACCAACATGGAGGGAGACAGGAGAGACTAACAAGAAGCGTGACGTGGAGGGAGGACAAACAAACAATGAACCGACAGGGGAACACAGGAAGAGACAAGACTAAATACAGGGAGGGGTAATCACGAGACGAGAAACAGCCGGGCAGGGGAGGCGGAAACACAAGGGAAACAGGTGAACACAATTTAGACAGTCAGACACACCAGGGAAACTAACGACAGGATAACAAGACACAGGTGAGAACAGAACAGAAAAATAACACCCAAAACAAGACAGACTAAACTAAAACGTGACATGACATTCGGACTGTGACAGAATGTCTTTATAAACATGTACAACAAAAAACCCTGCGGCCAAGAGATCAACACTGCTGTCAAGATGCACCAGAGCTTTCAGAAGAGTTATTTGTTAATTTAACACGTGTTTCAATGTCCTATTTGTCTTATTTGCAAGATTTGGCTTTTTTGGCCCCACTGCATGGGAATTGTGGCTGAGATCATGTTCAATCCCAGCCCACGAAATCAACATGTCAGTGTTTCTTTAGGCAAAATACTTAACTAAGAAACGTAACATGGCCAATGTCAGGCACTTTAAAAGGAGTAGTAATGACCGGATAAAGCAATGTAAAAAATGAGGTCCATTTAGCATTTTGTATAACTGGCACTTGATTTGGAACACAACATAACATGTACTGTACTGTAAAACCCATAGGACTGACATTTGATATATTACTTGACATGTATTGGTAAGCTGCTTCCAATACACAGATCAAGAGTATTTTGAATATCAGTGTGTTAATTAATGACACTTCAACATATAAAAAGTAGCCAGGAACCAAACTCATAATTCCAACTATTAATGGACGTTTATGGAATATATTCTTATAGTACTAGTCAACACGTTCTCACTCCCAACCCGTCACATATTGACGGACGGTCAGGGCCCCTCCTGTCCCTCTATTACGTGCAGGGTACCCGATGGAAGTCAGTTTTCAACGGGCAGGGCGTCCCATAGACCTTCATAGAACTCCCATAGCGTTGATAATAGACGCCATGAGAACGCTCCCCGGCTAATGCTACCCCAACGGTCGGTTGTTATTGTCAATATTAATATAATAATTATTTATTTTTTAATAGTCACACTCGATTTCGCCGATTTTCTTTTCTTTTCTTGCCCCAGCTGGTCGACACCTATTTTAGCAGAAACAAACGCTACATTAATGTATTAAATTGATGTTAATCCATGTCTGTGGTTGTGGAATTAATGGACGTGCCGTTGTGCGATTGCGCAACGCAATAATTTACAAATTCTTCCACTACAACCCTAATTATATTTAAAAACATTTTAGAAGGCCTCACGAAATACTTTAATGTAAATTTAAATGTGAAGGGATGACGTGGAGGGAGGACAAACAAACAATGAACCGACAGGGGAACACAGGAAGTGTGGTGATTATTATTCACCCCTGCGGATTATAGTTAACCGGACTTCCTGTTGATGTGAAATCCGAAAGCCTTTTAAAAAAATTAAATAATACTTTATTCCGAGTTTGCTTGCTTTTCTCTTTGAAGGTCATCGCATAACAGCTTTGTAATACACGGTTCGGCTGCATTAAATATTACATGTCTGCCGTAGTTTGCTATTTATAAAGCCCTGATGAGAGGACTTCTAAACAAACAGGAATAACTGCCGCCAAAACTGAATATGTGACGTGGATCATAAATATATCAGCAATCAAAAAAAATCTTCAATTTCTCTTCACACAATACGTCTCCTTGCAGTATCAATACAAAATCGGCTGACTTTTATATTTGATCCAATCGGTATATTGGTACAGTATATGTACACCATAACGGTGCACAGCTGATAGAAAGGGACACCTGGTGGTTAAAGCACACTATTGAATTGTATTATTTGTATTATTAGATATTAATAGGAGACACAGACAGGCAAACTAATAAGGCTTTATTTAAACATTAAAGAATACTTTAGGTTAAGGTTTTATTTTGAATAAGAAAAAAGCTTTGGGGGTATATGTATTAAGCTTGACAAAGTAGGCCTACTAATATATTGCTTTCCTGCAATGCTAACTACTGCATGTTTAAGCACTTATTTTAACTGATATTATACATATGTAATATACTCTTATAAAATGTATGTAGATAGTATAAGAAATGTGCAGAATACGACAGTTTAATGGTGGAGGTATACACACATATTGATAGATGTCTTGTAATGCGCTGTTGAGGAACCTGCGACCCAGGTTTTTCATCTCCATCTCCATTATACTAAATGATTTACAAATAAACACCACTGCATATTTACAACTGTTACAGATGCCGATGTAACGCAAATGTTTAATTGGACAGCCTTCTGGGGAAAACCTGGTCTGATTAAGAGAGACGGCATTCATCCTACTTTGGAAGGTGCAAATCTCATTTCGGCAAACATTTCAGGGCTTTGTGGACTTAATCCATGACAAACTGGAGTTGAGACCAGGAGGCAGAGTCGCAGTTTTACACGCTTCTCTGCGCTCTCTCCTAGGCAATCATCCATAGGAATCCCGAACCCAATAAAATACCCAATATTAACGGTGTGTGTGTCTGCCCAAGGACAATTTAAGGTAAAACCTAATAGAGGTGTCATACATAATAACCTAATAAAAGTAAATGTAACAACTACTACAGTGCAACAAAACAGGAAGATTAAATGTGGTCTCTTAAACATAAGATCTCTAGCATCTAAAGCAATACTGGTAAATGATTTAATATCAGATTATAATATTGATATATGCTGTCTCATTGAAACTTGGTTGAGACATGAAGAATATGTCAGCATAAATGAGGCCACTCCACCCAGCCATATCAATACTCATATTGCCCGAGGCACGGGCCGAGGAGGTGGAGTTGCAGCAATCTTTGACTCAAGTTTACTTATCAATACTAAACAAAAATAAAATTATACCTCCTTTGAAAGCCTCGTTTTTAGTCTTACACATCCGACCTGGAAAACTTTGCAGCCAATCTTATTTGTTACAGTGTACCGTGCACCAGGTCCTTATTCAGAATTCTTATCAGAATTCTCTGAGTTTTTATCAGCTTTGGTTCTTAAAACAGATAAAGTAATTATCGTAGGTGACTTTAATATTCATGTTGACGATGATAAAAATAGCCTTACTGTTGCATTTAACTCTATATTAGATTCTGTTGGTTTCTGTCAGAGTGTAAATAAACCAACCCACTGCTATAATCACACTCTCGACCTTGTTCTGACTTATGGTATTGAAATTGAGCAACTATTAGTCGAACCGCATAATCCTGCTTTATCCGACCATTTCTTAGTAACTTTTGAAGTACTGTTACTAGACTACAAAGCATTAGCCAAAAGCTCCTGCAGCAGAAACCTATCTGTTAGTGCTATAGCCAAATTTAAGGAAGAGATTCCACCAATACTTAACTCGATAGCATGTCTGAATGTAAGGGAGGAAACTTATACAAAATGTACACCACCCCAAATTGATCATGTTGTTGATAGTGCTACAGATGCGCTGCGAATAAAATTATACTCTGTTGCTCTTTTGAAAAAGAAGAAAATAAAACAACATAGATTAGCTCCATGGCATAATGCCGAAACCCACAAAATAAAGCAAAAGTCGAGACAACTTGAAAGGATATGGCGTTCCACTAAACTTGAAGAATCTCGTTTAATTTGGCATATTACTCTCAATGAATATAAGAAAGCACTGCGTAAAGCGAGGGCAGCCTACTACTCTTCATTAATAGATGAGAATAAGAACAATGCAAGATTTCTTTTCAGCACTGTAGCCAGGCTGACAGAGAGCCACAGCTCGACTGAGCCTTCTATTCCCATAGCACTCAGTAGTAATGCTTTTATGTGCTTTTTTAACGATAAAATTGTTACTCTTAGAAACAAAATCAATGACCTCTTGCCTTTGACCAGTATAGTATTATCAACAGCTCCCGGAAACGTAAGTTCTAATATTACACTAGATAGTAAACTAGAATGCTTTTCAGCCATAAACCTTGAACAATTAAATTCAATGATTCTCTCTTCTAAACCATCAACGTGTATCTTAGACCGGATTCCAACTAAGCTGTTAAAAGAAGTTTTTCCATTAATTAGCACTTCTTTATTAAATATTATGAATATGTCTTTATTATCAGGCTTTGTTCCACAATCATTCAAAGTAGCAGTGATAAAACCGCTTCTTAAAAGGACAACCTCGATCCAGAGGATTTAGCCAATTATAGACCTATTTCTAATCTTCCGTTCCTCTCAAAAATTCTTGAGAAAGCAGTCGCAAAACAGCTGTGTGATTACTTAAAAAAATATGATTTATTTGAAGATTTTCAGTCTGGCTTTAGAACACAACATAGCACAGAGACAGCTCTGGTTAAAGTCACAAATGACATTCTAATAGCCTCAGACAAGGGACTTGTCTCTTTTCTTGTCTTGCTCGATCTTAGTGCTGCATTTGATACTATCGACCATGATATCCTATTGCAAAGTCTAGAGCACTTAGTTGGCATACAGGGAACTGCTTTAGGCTGGTTTAGGTCCTATCTATCTGAACGCTCTCAGTTTGTACGTGTCAACGATGAATCTTCCATGCAAACCAAAGTTAGCCATGGAGTGCCACAGGGCTCAGTGCTTGGACCTATTTTGTTCACAGTATATATGCTTCCGTTTTTTTTCCGTATTATAAGGAATCATTCTGTAAACTTTCATTGTTATGCGGATGATACTCAACTATATTTATCAATCAAGCCTGATGAAATTAATCATCTAAATAAAATTCAAGACTGCCTCAAGGACTTAAAAACGTGGATGACCTTACATTTTTTGATGTTAAACACGACCAAAACTGAAGTTATTGTACTTGGCCCGAAGAATCTACGAAACAAATTATCTAAAGATATACTAACTATGGATGGCATTAATTTGGCCTCCAGTGAGACTGTAAGGAATCTTTGTGTTATATTTGATCAGGATTTATCCTTTAACACCCACATAAAATCTATTTCAAGGACTGCCTACTTCCATCTACTGAACATTGCGTTCCAAGAATGCAGGGTTGTTGGTTGTTCCTAGAGTCTCTAAAAGTACAATGGGAGCCAGAGCCTTTTCTTATCAAGCTCCACTTTTGTGGAATCAGCTTCCAGTTTGTGTTCGGGCGGCAGACACCCTATCCGTTTTTAAGAGTGCGCTTAAGACCTTCCTTTTTGATAAAGCTTATAGTTAGGGCTGATTAGATTCAGCCCCTAGTTTTGCTGATATAGGCTTAGTTTGTCGGGGGACATCTTACTTCTTCCTTCTCTCTGTCTATACCTGTGTACTCTCATGTTCCGATTAACCCAGCTTCCCCAAATGTCTTTCTTTTTGGTGTCTATATACGCCGGGATCCGGAGTCATGGATGATCCTGCGGTCCTGTGTCATGGATCGCGAGTCCTGGATCTTGAGTCGTGGCTGTGGTCCTGGATCATAAGTCCTGGATGGATATCCTCGTGGATTCATCTTCCTATTATACACACATGCATTTCCAAACATTTGGACTACCTATGTTGCAAATGTATTATCTTTTCAATTTACACACGGCATCTATTGCACGTCTGTCCGTCCTGGCAGAGGGATCCCTCCTCTGTTGCTCTCCCTGAGGTTTCTCCCATTTTTCCCTTTAAACTGTGGGTTTTCTCTGGAAGTTTTTCCTTGTACGATGTGAGGGTCTAAGGACAGAGGGTGTCGTATTGTCATACTGATATTCTGTACAAACTGTGAAGTCCACTGAGACAAATGTAACATTTGTGATATTGGGCTATATAAATAAACATTGATGGATTGATTGATTGATGTTTCGAACTTAGGATCAATAAAGTATATCTTATCTCTTTCGACTCCACTTCGAGCGATATAATTACTAACAAAGCACTTACATACTAATAAAGGACTGGCTTATCTAAAGCCAGTTGAGTAGCACTTGAAATGTTTTAGCTCTATGAAACCTGATGTACTTATATGATTCTGTTTTCTTCAAGTTTGTATCTTGTTGGTCGAACGCACTTATTGTAAGTCAATTTGGATAAAAGCGTCAGCTAAATGCAATGTAATGTTATGTAAGATGATCGATGGCTATGCCATATTTGCCTCTGAACCTTGACAAGTGCATGCTTCAGGCTTATCAATTAACAACAGGTCACAGACATACAGTAAGACCAGCTGTTAAATAAAGCTTTTCTGACCTTAGCTGTCATGTGGGCATATATTAATGCTGCCCATTATGGGCACAAGCAATTTTCACCCAATTATTAATTATATGTTTTAAATTTGAGTGTTTCCTATCTCCTAAACCTCCAGGGATGTTCACAGTTTAATACTGGTAACTTCTTATTATGGGAAATACGAAAACGTCTTTTAAAACTACAATTCCCAGTAGAGACGTGCCATAGAGCATGTTGCAAAACACACAATAGCCAGCATGTGTAGTTCTGGGGGGTGTTAGAAATTAAAATCAATGTTTTGATGGTATAATGTAGCTTAAACATACCGTCAGTTCAAACGCTCTTTTATAGTGAAAAACCAGAAATTCTTGTGCACAAGCAGTTAAGCTTTTATTCTGAAAATCCTTCATCTACGGTTAGCATGTAGCATGTGGCTAATATACGATTTCCTAAAGAGGTGAATTGAGGAGCGAAATGACTTGGTGTGGTGAAAACCGAAACCTACTGATTTAACACTACAACGATAGATGTCGAGATATTACCATGCTGAATATTAAATGAAGGTACAGTTTATTTGAATACATTATTGTTTACAGACGAGTAGCATGTGACAACATCCGGAATGACCGGCAACCAAACGAGCCGAGAAGTATTTAGAGTATTGATTACAGCGTTTAGAATGTGTTAAATGAAAAGTGATGAAAGAGAATATGAGGAGAAACGGCGTGTTAAGCATATATTGAATGTGAAAAGAACCTATCCTCTGTTTAAATGCAATAACGGACATTGGAGACGAGGTGAGCCGGCTGGCGGGGAGGAGCCAGCAGAGGATATATATAGCAGCGCCGGGGGAGAGATCCGCTGTCTTTCTTGCTCAGGAGAACCGGACCACAGCTGTTTGTCTGACGGAACAATATTCTGTCTGTAACACTACCGCGCCTTTTTTTTAATTAAAGTATCCCATTTGAATCTTTTCAGAGACTCCATTTAGTCTCATTTTAAAGCTTCTCTCCTGGACGCGAGAATAAAGAACACATTTTAACAATTGGCGAGCTAGCCCAGGATCTCGCAAAACCGGGAGAGACTACAGCAGGCTGCTTGCTGGACCCGCTGGCATCCGTTCAGCACACAGAGAGCTCAAATCAACTAGGTATGGAGAAACCTGTTATATCGAATTCTTCAATAGTTAATGTAGGACAATGTTAGTTCTGTGTGTTTGACGGCGGCCAGCGGATCCTGAAAATAGCTGTGCAATTTAAGTTAAAACAAGCCTAAATTGATAAATATTGGTAGCCTACCACGTGGCGTTGCTTTGTTACAGGCAGGGTGAGTTCAATTTCTTTTTTTCTATTTAACCCTGCATGCTATTCGTTTGTCTGTTAGTACATGTCGGCTAGAGGCCAATCACTATATGTGTCTTTTTTGGCGTTTTACGTTTTACGTGAATGGTTTTAGGCCATTAAGCAGTCGGGACTGCTTGAGGGAAAGACACAGCCAAAGTTTGAAGCTAAGGTTATTGGAGTGAGTGTTTTGTGTAACAACAGCGTGAGGCTGTTTTAAAAAAGTCCTATTTCAAGGAAAAGGCCTGAGCAGTTTGAAGCTCTCAGTGGTTACACCATTCTGTTTTTCAAGACATTGCGTTGTGGATTACGGCAGGAAGTGCGACATTCGTGCGTTAGATAGACGATATTCTTCTAATTGTGTTTGCTTAGCGTCCTATTTGTCCCATAAATAGCGTGTTTAAACAGAAGAAATGACCATACTGGCTCTTAAAGTCAAAACATTTACGTACATGGGTAGAGGGCTATGACGTAAGGGTATGAGGCCCATTTATCATTGTAAACTAAATGGAAATGTTATTTTAAACTACAGTGTTGTGTGTTGAATTTACTAGACAAAATATCACCTCACCAATTTCAACTCCAGGTGTTTTCTCAAATCCCTTTGTTCTTCAGGTCAAAGGTTGGAAAACCAGTTGCCATTTTGTCTTGACCTCATGTTCACGGTGAGCCACGGCAGTCACCATTTCATGAAATGCTAATTGAAGTACTCTGTTTGCTTTAACACACTGAGGCTGGGCATTCCATCTTCTAAAGAACATCATACTTCTTGTTAGAGTTAGAACTATTGGAAGTACTTCTGCTGGCAAATGTGTATTGGCGGTATTGTGAATATTCTTCTTTGCAAATGTGTTTTGGCGGTTATGTGTTGTGTTGTTTAACCATAGTGTAAATTCCTATTTTAAAGATATTTTTGAGGAAACTACCGTTCTCCTTTGTCAAAAACGAGTCAGTTTTGAAACAGCTATTCCCTAGTGGATTAAGCTGGAATTTAAAATAGCGCACTCTGGTGGTAGTACAGAATTATTACCCAAATAGCGGAAACACCATAACATTGTGAATATTCTTCTTTGCAAATGTGTTTTGGCGGTTATGTGTTGTGTTGTTTAACCATAGTGTAAATTCCTATTTTAAAGATATTTTTGAGGAAACTACCGTTCTCCTTTGTCAAAAACGAGTCAGTTTTGAAACAGCTATTCCCTAGTGGATTAAGCTGGAATTTAAAATAGCGCACTCTGGTGGTAGTACAGAATTATTACCCAAATAGCGGAAACACCATAACATTGTGATTTTGAACCAAATTCATATTTCAAAGTCAAAACCATACACGGTACAACTTTATTTTAACATTTCATATTTTAATTTTGCATATTTTTTATATATTAATTAACTTTATTAATATTTTACCTTAAACTTAAAAAAAAAAAAAGACATCTATAAAAATAATAAAACTTTGAGCAAAAAAAAAAAAAAAAAAAAAAAAAAAAAATTAAAGTTCGGACGAACAGCAACGACGGTGCTAGTCAGAAGATTAGTGCTTCATCTTTGATAGGTTAATAAATAATTAGAGAACATGTCACCAAAACAAACTAAGTTGAGACTAGACGCAGGGCCAGGCTCAACTGCAGATATCAAGGAAAGGGTAAAAATCAGATCAGATGCTTTAACAGTTTCAAGAATCAGTCTTTATTTATTTATTCTTGAGTAACTTTACTGATTTGTGGTGTTGTGCGTAAGGCAATATCTCATTTGAGTGAGGGGCACCAGCCCTTCATGCAGGTCACTCTCTGAGAGAATAGTTCATATTTTCCCTCCAGTTTGGAGAAATATTATTTTATCATATGTTAGTTCAGCAGTGTCAACCAATCCTCTAATCCTAGAGTTATTGAGACGCATTAGCGACACCAGGGGTATTGTTTTTCGCAGCAACGATGACGCATAATACCATTACAAAAGCCATTATTGAAACAAGTAAACTATTAGAAGTGCTAATTGCTGATTTTTTTTTTATAGTGAATATGCATTTATACCATCAGAAAACCATAAATCATACGATATTTTTGTACCCCTTGTGGGTACACGGAGAAGTTATATTTATTTAATGCAACGTTATGAGTTTTACATGTCCTGTACAGAATAGGGTAATCATTGCAATATTAATTGAGCATTTTATGCTCAAAGGAGGGAGTGTCATGATTATACAGAGATGTTGATTTCAGTGACGTTGTAGTTAATAAATAATAACATGTAGTCAACAAGAGGTATGCCGAAGCTCGGGCCTTCTCCAAGGAGGGAGTGGTCCAGTTTTAGATATTAGACAAATAGAAGTGGATGAATATGTCAGAACTCTGAGTAATATTATGCAAGTTTTGTCTACACAGGCTAGGAAAACTACAGAGATACCAGACGAGACACCAGAAGAGACTCCTGTTCGGCCAGGTGATTGGGTGAGGGTGAAAGTTCACAAAAGACAGTGGGCTCATCCCCGGTGGACGGAAGCGTGAAAGGTTGTAACAAACTTCACACGCGCTCCGGTTTAAAGGTAAAGAAAAAGGAGCAAATTGACACCACCTCACACATTGTCACCCTTCACTGGCAACTTCCAGAACATTATTGGGAGTTAGGACTGATTTGGCAGAGCTGGAACAAAACAATAAATAGAAATAAGATAAAGATAGAAACAGCTCAAAAGACAAATTGTCTATAGATTTTTATAGATTGTACATTAATGTGAATACCTATTTTTTGTTTTACATCTGTAAAAAGAGTCCAATTTGTTATGTTGTTTTTGTACTCATTATTTAAATTCTGTAACGGACACAACCAGGTTTAAAATAGAGATGATGAGAACAAAGCCAAACCAATTGTGGGGTCCCCTAGGGATAAGAGTCAGAATAGCATTGTTGATTGTGCTCATTACACTTGGCACCTTTCTGGTTGGAAGGGGAGTACAATATTATGTAAGACATGGATCCATTAGTTCACTCATAGAATGCCCACATCACTAACAAGACTCCAGCTGGGTTTCAGAGACTTTCACTTATCCCCAGAGCCAAAAGATCAGCTGAGCAATAAGAGGAGGAGTTAGAAATACTCGGTCCCAAACAAGAGGCGGTTATAATCAAGATGATTCACCCCCTTATATGCAGTTCTTGTATCAAATGATGAGATGGGTTTAAGTGATTGGGATATGTAAGTGATGGGGATTTACAGATTAGGGGAATCTCTAAATACACTGGATCCATGTTTTAGTCTGTACCAGAAACACCCCCTGTTAAGCTATGAACAACCGATCGGTGACCTGAGCACAATTATTGAAAATGATTGTTAGACACAGGCTACTAACCCACAAGTACAGCTTTGTACGTACAAACTCTATGAACAAGATTCCCCAGCAGATAGTGGCGACATTGCAGATATGTCCAGTCACAAAAGTTACTACGGTTCTAAATAACAGTGAGATTTAAAGTGATGGAGAAAATATGGAGACGTTCTTTTATAGTGTGTGAAATATGTGGTGCTTGAAACATCTAGGTATTTAAATGTATAGAAGAAAATGGTTTCCTGAAAGAGTTAATTGGAATAAACATGTTACAGTGGGTGAAGGCAATGTTTAGGGATATGGTAAAATTATTAGTAGACATGAATTGTGTTTAGATGGCATTTAACAACTAAGATGGATAGTATGGTTAGGAAAATAGAGTGGAAAAGGTTGGATTTATTTTACCTCAGTGTGTTAGAATTTAACTATACGTAATGCCTCCCGAGATCTCTCTCTCTCCACCTGTCAGAACGCTACGACCCCATCGTCCAAGCAGACAAAAGACCTCACCACGGAAGACTCCTCCTCCTCCATAGAACAGACAGAGAACCAGAGCTGAACCAACAACTCCAACGCTGCATCCAGAACCATCTCCACCTGAGGCACCAAGAACCAAAACCAGGTGACATAAAAAGGCACACTCTCATCGGTCCCCCACAGGACATGAAGTTCCAAGCTGAGCCACAAGATTTGGGCACAAGAGCAGAGTGTGGGACATGAGAGCGGAATACGCCCTCCATGCAACAAAGTAGAGACTGTAAAGGAGGAGATGAAAAGCAAAGCAGATGGGACACTGAGAAGAGTTACAGCGGAAGGATCCAAGAGCGGATGGACTGAGGAGAAGGTGGACGGAGGAGAGGAAAGAACGGAGGAGTTGGCATGGTCCGGCAGAATGTGAGGGGGTCGTGGCGACAACCAGAGGGGGAGAGAAGGAAAACGGGAGTGAGTGAGTTTACACATAAACACACTTATTCACCAACGAGAAATACGGAAAGAAAAAGATTTATCAGCCATGAATTAATCAATTGGTGAATTTATAAAGAAAAAAGAGGAAACTATTAAATAACCCTAAAAACACACTGAGGGTAGAACATATTATTCAATCTTTTCATCATATCAACAAATTATTCTTTAAGAGTTTTTTATTCATGTGTGAATTTGGGGAAGATTTAATTTGTTACAGTATAGACCTACAGTTTAAAGGGATGGTTTTAGTAACCACTCTATAAAAGCAGACAAATCTTTATTTGTATGGAAAATGTTAAAGGTAGAGCTAGTACCAAGCCAAAGATGGTGTTCCAATCTAGAGTATTGATTTCTCCATTGTAGCATGGTTATTACCTCAGGAGGGAAGATTAAGGTGGAAATAACATTTGTTTTTCGTCCAAGATGTGGAGTTTTAAAATGACACTGGGCAAAGAGCGAAAGCAAAGTTTAATTTAAAAAAAAAAAAACTAATGTAGTTGGGAGTAATACATGGGGCCTTGGATCACTCATTGTGATGGTACATATTTGTTACAACAAACATCGTTTAGGGAGAAGGGGTCGCTCAACCCACCCTGCAGATGTTTTAAATCTTACTTGCAGCTTCAGAGGGAGCGCACGGCACCAGAGTATGAGTTTTAAAAGACAAGCGCCACCAGCTCCTAAAGGTCATCCATTCACCAGATGACCTGACATTTAGAGATGTTATTTAAAGGAGAAACATATCTGCCATAGGTGTAAATTCCTGAATTAAACTACAAACCATTAATGAAATGACTTCTGTTTTTAAAATCCTTGTTAAAGGAGGGAGTAATTATCACATGCTCGGGCACCCAAGGTTCCACACACTGTAAAAGGGGTTAGCATAGCTATTTAAGTAGACCATAATTGAAAATAAATTAGTATAATGAGTTATTGATATTCCACCGGTTTTCACACCATTTCAGGGACTTTATCACTGCATTAGAACAGACCACCCAAAGGTAATGAGTAGGAACCTTTAAGTGATGAAACTCTACAACTGTTGTAACTGACCAAAATCTTCTCCCAGAAATGACTGTCTAGAATGCCGTACCCCAGAGTAGAACGCACAACGGCCCCCTCTAGAGAACATATTACTTTCATACCTTAAATGGTATGAAAGGAGGGAGGGTAAATTTCTCAGGAGGAGACGGTTACAAATGCTAGCAGAACAAGACGACCCACCCCGTATACAGATGTGGATGACAATGATGAGTTAGTTTAAATGATATGGATGTTCGGAGATGAGATTGATCAATGAATGTCCAGCCGATGTGATTCTTTAAATGATGAAATCATGTGAAGAAGTGAGCAAAATTAAAATGGAGTGAATCCATTTCAATTTACTTCATACTATTCCAAGATAGCATATTTTTAATATTTTTATTATTCCAATTAATTTTACACTATTCTAAGATAGTCCATTTTATTTGACTTTATTACTTTATACTATTCTAATATGGTAGATTTCATGTTGTATAAATCATTGCTATTCTAAAATGGTTTGTTTCTTTTCACTTTGTAAAAACAAGTGCCTTAACACTGAGCGTGGTATGAGAACGGTTTCTGTGAAAGGAGGGAGGAAGAAATGTTCTGATACCAAGCCATTGCTGCTATTTTGAAGAATGATATTGAATGTAAACACTAGAAGTTATGCACAAGGGACAACTTTTATGTTTGAACACAGACAAGAATTTATTTTGTATTTTTGTAAAGCCGGCTGTGAAACCATTCCATTTGATTGTATGTTTGTTAATATGAGATATGTAATATGCAAAGTTCAGATGAAGAACTCATTGATTTCAGTATTATACACACCTTTTAGGTGTGTAAGGAGGGACTGTTAGAAATTAAAATCAATGTTTTGATGGTATAATGTAGCTTAAACATACCGTCAGTTCAAACGCTCTTTTATAGTGAAAAACCAGAAATTCTTGTGCACAAGCAGTTAAGCTTTTATTCTGAAAATCCTTCATCTACGGTTAGCATGTAGCATGTGGCTAATATACGATTTCCTAAAGAGGTGAATTGAGGAGCGAAATGACTTGGTGTGGTGAAAACCGAAACCTACTGATTTAACACTACAACGATAGATGTCGAGATATTACCATGCTGAATATTAAATGAAGGTACAGTTTATTTGAATACATTATTGTTTACAGACGAGTAGCATGTGACAACATCCGGAATGACCGGCAACCAAACGAGCCGAGAAGTATTTAGAGTATTGATTACAGCGTTTAGAATGTGTTAAATGAAAAGTGATGAAAGAGAATATGAGGAGAAACGGCGTGTTAAGCATATATTGAATGTGAAAAGAACCTATCCTCTGTTTAAATGCAATAACGGACATTGGAGACGAGGTGAGCCGGCTGGCGGGGAGGAGCCAGCAGAGGATATATATAGCAGCGCCGGGGGAGAGATCCGCTGTCTTTCTTGCTCAGGAGAACCGGACCACAGCTGTTTGTCTGACGGAACAATATTCTGTCTGTAACACTACCGCGCCTTTTTTTTAATTAAAGTATCCCATTTGAATCTTTTCAGAGACTCCATTTAGTCTCATTTTAAAGCTTCTCTCCTGGACGCGAGAATAAAGAACACATTTTAACAGGGGTGACCCGTTCAAATCCAGTTTTGGACAGTCTGCCGTGGTTCCATCCGATTTCAAAGTGTTGTTCGACGCTCGGCGTAACCCTCGGCGCACACTCAAACATCCAATCACAAAGCTTGAGGACTATCACAGGGTTTGTCAAGCGAAGCGGAGAGAATACTTACTTCCGGGTGTAAAATTCTCTAAAGCAACTACTATGAGCTGCTCCGAGCCTCGGTCCTGACAGACTCCAACTTGTCTTTATTAATCAAACAAATAAATAAACACAAGGATAATTATGTGTTATTGTTCAGTAAATAACAGTGTGTGGTTTAGAAAATAATACAAAATTAGAAGGAAAAAACTATGAAACAATACAGATTTCAGTATTCTGAGCCCCTACTCTCCCCATAACTGACGGCAACAAAAGTCCTACATTATTCAATTAAAATAAAGAAGTAAAAACAATAAATGTGGCTTGATATTGAGTAAGAAAAAGGTTGATAAACGCTGTGAGAATGGATCTGCGGAGAGCATTTCGCCGTGATCCCAACTCCTTACCAACAATCAGGGAGCTCTATGCAAGTCAATGGGACGCCCTGCCCGTTGAAAACTGACTTCCAAGGGGTACCCTGTACTTAATAGAGTGGCGGGGAGGGGCCCTGACCGTCCGTCAATATATGACAGGTTGGGAGTGAGAACATGTTGCACGAGTAGTAGTAGGAGATATAGGAATCAAACAAGTATTATCATTATTATTCGCCTTCTAAAACCTTCCAAAAAAGCCTTTTTTTACATGAACCATTTCAAAAGTTTGCTCCAAGGCTAACTGGCTAACATCCATTACAAACAATGATCGGACAAAGCTTTCGTGAAACGTATTTGGTGTACTGTGAGTTTAAAACGTTTCTTTTACAAAAGTGTCAATGCATCTGATGTTACCAGAACTAATACAACACGTCCGGTAAAAGAGTAAGCAGAAGATGTACAAATTAAAATGTGCTGTGCAGAGCTGCTGCATAGAGTCCCATTTGTAATGGATACCTTGGATACATTTCAAAAGTAGTGATGGCTCACATGAAATGTTTTGCAAGTGTAAGGCCTGAGGAGCAATGTAAATGCAAAGTGAAGGAAAATGAGCAAAAAAATATATCAGCAATGAAAGGACAACAAAAAGGGGGAAAAGGCAAAGCAGCGTCTGAATTTGAAATGTGGTCCCCAGGATGAGCGCTTTTTACTGTTAATGGAGAAATAGAGTGCGTGGCATATTTAATGGGTTTTGATTTTATTGTACAGCACTGAATAATTAACTGGGAAGCAGCATGTCACATAGATTGATCTTTTAATTAAAATAACGTGGTTCACGCATATTTGAGTGGTAGTCCAAATAAATGCAATATCCAAATTTATGTTTTGTTTATCTTCCTGTTAATTATCCGGAGATTGTTCACTGTACAGCCCTTCATATTCTCTCCCTCTGCATCTGTCTCCCCCCTGCCCCCCCGGCTCTCCCTCGCTCTTTCTCCTAGTAATCGCCAGTCAGGTTTTATTAATTTATGGATAATTGTGGCTACATGAATAAGGTGCATGGCATGAAACCAGCTCATTCTCATAAAGTGAGATGAATGTGTCAGGCTGGCTGATGCCTCCACATAACAGCAATAAAGAGAGGAACATTTTTGTCCTTGTCACCGGAATCAGACTAATTTCCAATATCTTCCCATTAGAGCTGAGACAAGTGTAAACAACCAGCGACTTCTCAGATGCACGCAATGAAATAACCTCAACAAAAGGACAAAGACAACTTGGTGTATTGTTTATTAACGTGTCAGGATATTTCATGGCAATCAATCATATAGTGTTGAGATATTTCTTTCTGAAACCTCAAGATGTTGCTCAATGCATTTTGGGCTAATCTTAAAACAACTAAAGATGCCTTTGGTCGTCCAAGGGGACACATCTGGGGATTACCAGCATTACAAGGCTTCATCCTAGGCCAGCGGTTCCCAACCTTTTTCAACTCAGAGAAAAGAGGTTAAAAAATAAATAAAAATCTTAATAATGAAAAGGTTTCCACAAAAATCATTATGTTTCGCAAATTATTTGGCGGCAAATATTGAATTTATATTTACACCTTTTAATATTTAAAAAAACTGATTGCCCAAAAAAATCAAAGTGTGGCTCAACACGCCATGAAATGGGAAATAATTTGATCTAACAGAGACAGGGATTAAAGGAACAATACATATGCTTGCCATGTTGTGTTTTTAGTGGTATTTGGTTGTCAACCTATGTTATGTCCATGTTTGTGTTTTACAAAAATAAAAAATAATAATTTGGCGGCCCACTTGCAATGCCTTTGCAGACCACTAGGGGGCCGCGGCCCACAGGTTGGGAACCGCTGCTCTAGGCACCATGAATTAAAATGTCATTGTAGATCCACCAATAAATTGATAGACTGGTCAAAAGTGGTGGGTCCACTGGACGACTGACAGATTAAACAAGAACAAACTGGTAGAAGAAAGAAAAGGACATTTCTCAGAAACAATGTAGAAAATAATTAAGGCTGCACCAACCAATTTCTTTATTACATTACATTACATTGCATTTAGCTGACGCTTTTATCCAAAGCGACTTACAATAAGTGCATACGACCAACAAGATACAAACTTGAAAAAAACAGAATCATATAAGTATATCAGGTTTCAGAGCCAAAACATTTCAAGTGCTACTCAACTGTCTTTAGATAAGCCACTCCTTTATTCGTATATAAGTGCTCTGTTAGCAATTCTTTATCTGAACAAGGGTTTAGAATACTTGGATGCTAACAGAGAATGACCTCCAAACGAAATGGTGTCAGAACTGACTCAGAATCAGAAGTCATGATAACAATTACTGACCCCTACACACTCCCTGGACACAGTGAACTCCGTCAGTAGTCACACTAACAGCTGAGCAAAGCTCCCCATTTAGGCGTAAGGTGTATTTACAGCGGCAACATTTGGGACAAAATACCCTCTTGCAGAAACAGTCTTAACATCTTTGATGGCGTTTATTTTTTTAATTTTTCATGACAGACAGAAACAATATTGATTGTGCAGTTTATTTTTGGTGCAAATTGGCCCTTTAATGGTCTGTGTGGAAGCATCTGGCCCACAGTGCACAGTACTTTTAGCCTTTTAATAAATGTTTTCATGAAGTTATGATAAGCTTATGAGAAAATGTGATCACTTAAAAAGGTTTCATTGACCAAAACTAAATAGTTAAGACTTTGTTGTATTCCATGGAATGCTCTTAACATCCCGATAGCAATGAATAAATTAAATGCTTTGACAATAAATATATACACATATTTCATTTCAAGCCGTGGCGCTGTAAAAAGTTAGTCCAATTATCTGCCCCGGGCCTACCTGCCTCTCAGCCTTCCATCTCGTGCACAAACTTATCGCGTGCCCTCATTGGTCATGTGCGTGTTTGTGTGTGTTGGAGGAGGGGCTCTGTAAGGAAGTCTGAAGGAAGGGGCAGATTTGTTTTCGTTTTTTTTTTACTCTAGCTGGTTTCTCCATTCTTACCTACCTTACCTACTAGTTGTATAGGATTTTTAGATTATGATAGATAGATTTGAGGAACAAATACTCACACACACACACCCACCCACACACACACACACACACACACACACACACACACACACACACACACACACACACACACACACACACACACACACACACACACACACACACACACACACACACACACACACACACACACACACACACACACACCTTCATGCATTTCCTAGACAGCATCTCTTTCTGGATAGGACCATCAAAAGGCTGACTGGTCCTGCAAATGGAATTATCTCCACCATGAATGGGGATGATGCTCATCTAATTCACTGCCTGTGTGTGTGTGTCAGGTTCTGCTTTTGTGTGTTTGTGTGTGTGTCCAGCCTCATGATGGGATGTGTTGGAGCGTCTGTCTGAGTGGATGACTGTCAACGCCATCGGCTCCCTTATCTCGCTGACGCCTCCATTACTGTTGTCTGAGGTGGGACTTTAGCGCTGTCTGCTGTCACTCTGCAGTCACACAAACACACACACACACACACACACACACACACACACACACACACACACACACACACACACACACACACACACACACACACACACACACACACACACACACACACACACACACACACACACACACACACACACACACAGCACACACGAGAAAGGAATGCCAATACACACAACATCACACACTAACACCAGAACACGCAGGATCTCACTCAAAAACCAAAATTCAACACAAACATTCTTCATAAAATAAGTGTTTTTTCCTTTCAGTGTTACATTACAGGGTCTTTGACATGTGGCCTGGAGCTGTGGACAAGGTCATGTGTCTCCATCGAGGGCAGTGGACAGCAGATCGCTCATATTCAAAGACAAAGAGCCCGACCGTCATTTCATACCTTCAGCTCCTGCCCAGCGCTTTGAACTGCTTCCTGTGTCATTTCCTGTCCACCAATCAGGGGTCAGGAAAGGTTGATGAGAGGTAACCTGAGCGTGTGAGAATAAGGGAGGCAGTGTATGTTGAGCATAGTGAGTGCTTTTATATTAAAATCAATTGAACTTTATTTATTCATTTTTTACTCTGACGTTATTTGATTACATCACACATTGGTTCAAAATACACACATGCATAAACAGGACTTATAAGCATGGATAACTGTGTGTGGGGGAAGTTGTGGGTTGCCTTGATCAAGGATACAACGAAAATGTAGGAAAATACACAAGAAGCCTGAACAGGCCTCCTTGAGCTAGAGTCCACACTTGAACCCAAGCCAAGTCCAAGTTCAAGTCAACTGTAGGATAATGCTGTTTCATGAACTTCGATTTTGAATCAGTTGGGATAACATTGTAATCACCAAAAGATCATTTCTGGTGTCTGAAAACACAATGACATTTGTAAAACAAGAGAGAAAGAAAGTAAGGGGTTAGATGATTGGACATAATGTACACAAGCCAACAAATGTAACTCAATATAGAGCACTTTGAGATAAAGGACTAAAGTCGATACTCTGGTAAGGCATTTCCTTTATTGCCTTAAATGTTTTTCAGAAACATAAAAGAAACATAATCTGATTAGCATCTGGTTAGCTAGCTATGCTAACGAATATAAGAAGCTTTTTCTCCAACCAGTGAGGTAAAGGCACATCTTTACATGATCATTATAGTTATAAAAAAATAAGAAAATAAAGTAAACAGGTATAACATACTATGAGACAGTAAAAAAAAAGTTGTTATTAATAAACAAGAATACAGTTTAAAAGGGGAGTGATTTGTAAAATATCCATCCATCCATCCATCCATCTTCTCCCGCTTATCCGTGGTCGGGTCGCGGAGGTAGCAGTTCCAGCAGAGAGCCCCAAACTTTCTTTTCCCTGGCCACATCAACCAGCTCTGACTGGGGGATCCCAAGGCGCTCCCAGGCCAGCGAAGAGATATAATCCCTCCATCTGGTTCTAGGTCTACCCCTTGGTCTCTTCCCAGCTGGACGTGCCTGGAACACCTCCCTAGGGAGGCGCCCAGGTGGCATCCTAACTAGGTGCCCGAACCACCTCAACTGGCTCCTTTCGACGCGAAGGAGGAGCGGTTCAACTCTGAGTCCCTCCCGGATGACCGAACTTCTCACCTTATCCCTAAGGGAGACACCAGCCACCCTGCGGACACAACCCATCCGCTTGTTCCCGCAATCTCGTTCTTTCGGTCATGACCCATCCTTCATGACCATAGGTGAGGGTAGGAACGAAAATGGCGCGGTAGACAGAGAGCTTTGCCTTCTGGCTCAGCTTCCTTTTCGTCACAACGGTGCGGTAAAATATCCATAAAGAAAAAGAAATCTGCTTACAGTTCTGTTTCATATGGGTGTTGAGAGATGTATCCATAGATCTCCTAATTTCGCTCTCAAAGTGCACCAGATTGATGCTTTTAACTTCAACATTTAAAAAATAATCTTCCCGGGGGAGCAAGCCCCCGGACCCCCCTAGAGGAGGTTAGGTCCCCCCCCCCCCACTTAAATCATGTCCACATGGATAGGAAACTAAATACATTTGCACACATCTTGTGTCCAAATCTTTCTGTTTGGGTAGTCATGCCACAACCGTGCATGTGCATGCACACGCAAGTCATGGTAAAATATCTGGATTAAGAGGTTGCTTTTTCTTTGCACAGCATGAAAGAAAGGCGAAATGAATGGGCTGAGATTTTAGTATTTTTAAGCAGAGGTCAATAATTTGTACAGCCCTCGGAGGATGTTGGAAAAATTGAAATGGCCCTTGAGAGGAAAAAGGTTCCCCACCCCTGATCGAAACACTCAGAGAGTCCTTTAGCTCACCTGACCCTCTCAGTCTGTCAGGAGAGGACTCTCCTCCAGCTTGTTGTGGAACAAACAGCTCCTTCTGTCCATTAGTGCAGCTAGCTACCCAGATGCTAACAGCACGGTCCCTGCTGCTGGTCGGTCGGTCGGTCTCTCTCTCGGTCTCTCTCTCTCGGTCTCTCTCTCTCGGTCTCTCTCTCTCTCTCTCTCTCTCTCTCTCTCTCTCTCTCTCGCTCTCTCTCTCTCTCTCTCTCTCTCAATGCGCTATTTCCACACACACACACACACACACACACACACACACACACACACACACACAGAGCCGAGCTTGTATTACACAAGCACACTTTTAATTCCATGCAACTCTCTTATTGGTCTGGTGTCTTGCCTCTGTTGCATTCACTGAACACGGGAAATTACAGTCCTGCCGCCCTCTCTAGTATCATGATGAGTTTCACGTAAAGCACGGTTAATGTATTATATTATTGAGGTAGAATTGTCCGGGGCTACAGAAAAAACATTCAGGCCAAAATATTATTTTAACAACAATGTGGAATTTATTAGCTACATATTATACAGATTATGCACAGCGGAGCAGCAATAACCATCAAATAATAATTCAGACAGGGGAGCTCCGCCTGCCTGCCGCTAGGGGGTGCTGCAGCGCTCTCAGCACCCCCCTTCCCGCGCCCATGCCACTAACGGTCATAATTTCTCTGCTTTGTTTCAAGACCCGCATCAGAAAGCTTTTGAATGGTGTTACTTTTCCAGTTGGTCTATACCTGCTCTTCACGTAGCTCTGCATGTTGTCGTTTAGGTGCTTTTTTTTCTGCAGATAGGCACTCCTCAATCCACTCTGACTCCTCCATAGTAAGACCCCCCCGGAGGTCGAAGTTAATCTTAAATGTTTCCATGTTATGCTTTGTAAGTTTGTTTCGTAACGGAAGAAATGTATATTTATAAAACGGACAAGACAAATCAAGCAATATGATTGGTTGATAGCGTTTTTGCGGACCTTTTTGATTACAGATTTCAAAACATCGTTCCTTGCTTTAAAAGTAGCACAATTCATTATGTCAAACCTTGGAGTATCTAGATATCCCTGCCCTAATGCCAAAGGAACTGCACACTGAATATGTTTTGCCGTTTGATGTCTATGCTGGACCGCTGCGTAAAAAGTAGGGTTTCTGCCCCGTTACTTCTCCGCTGTTTTCTTGTCCCAGTTTGAAAAGGAAACTGCAGGCAGTTTGCTTTTCAGCCCAACTGTATACAGTTTTTCTCAGATGTGAAGGGATACTGACTTGTTGTGAAAAGTATAACTACAATTCTACCCGTGGTATACGCTCAGTATATCACGGCTAAGAACCAATCAGATTGATTGATTTGACTGGTCCGTTTTATAACACCTAATAACACCTATTAATAAAACCTATTATATGTGATAAAAAAAAGTGACTACATCATGGTCACATGGCTGCGCATCCCCAACGCTCAGCTGAAAGCGGCTAATGTTTCGGCAGTTTTTCTATGTCGTAGAACAAAACATGATAATCTCTTCAGTTTGTGGTAGTCACTGACCTTACTTCAGGTAACTAACCAAAACATGGTAAAACAAACTTTGACTTAGAAACGTGGGAACTATAAATTGTAAAATAATAACTAATTTCCGGGTTTTAAGATTTATACCTGCACCACTCTATTTGGTTTGAGTAACAACAGTCTATGTGGTAAAATCTAGGAGACATGGGAGTGATAAAGGGCATTGAACAGCACTGTTCAGTGTGTTGTTCAATGCAGGAATACTCTTTGTCAGAAGTGTTAATTGGGGGTGTGATGTCCGTCTGTTCTATCTTTTCATGTGTCTCAATCCCCAGCGACCTCCATCACCCCACCTTTCTTTGCCTCCGTCTCGCCGACACCGCGGAGGAGCCGGAGCGTATATGGCCTCTTTTCTTCCATCATAATTAAACAAGTTTGCTCCTTTATTCCGTGTCCATTAGCAGAGCCCATAGCACTGCTTTGGAAATGGTCATTATTGCAGACAGAAATAGGAACATAAATTTGCTGTTAATGAAAATGTCAATTAGTGGTCCACTGTGTTAGAAGGGGGCTGATAGTAGCACCAGTGTGAATTAAGCATCCACATGCTCGCCAGGGTGCCTCACGTACGCATTATGTACACACACACACACCACACACACATGCAAATATAATACCATAGGGTACCTTCATTTAAAAAAAAAAAAAACACCTTTTCCTTTTCTTCAACTTTGAATATCTCATATCGAATGCGTTTTTTCCTTTAATCAAAAAATAAATCGCAGATGGAAATTAAAGAGCAAAAAAACTCATGTTTAATACAAAATATATAATGTTCTCCTCGTTAGTCTGCAGTTACATCCTTAAGCTGTTTCGTCTCTGGAACCCGTTGGTTTGACGAGTTGTTTTGATTTTTTTATTCACATATTTGGATCATTAATCAAATGGCGGCGTGGAGGGAGGGCAAGCAGAGGGGGATGGATGCGATCCATATAGCATATCTTCTTCAGGGCTTGTGTGTGTGTGTGTGTGTGTGTGTGTGTGTGTGTGTGTGTGTGTGTGTGTGTGTGTGTGTGTGTGTGTGTGTGTGTGCATGTTGCAAGATCAATCTAAAAGTCCTCTGCAACAGCCACTTCAGACCCTGGGCGCAGTCACAAAAAAATGATTACCATTACACTCCCACCCTCCCCACACCTACCACTCTCAACAGACGATGAGGGGAAATAAATGTTTCCACACACACGCATGCACACACACACACGCATATATACCAATGGCTGCGGCGCTAGAAATGACACAAATAAAAAAGACGGATTCTCACCTAAACGTCAATATGAGGGGGATGTATTAAAAGTGCATTTGAAATTCTTAGCAGGGTTCCACTTCATTTCTGAATGTCTGGGTCTTGCACCCTTAAAAGCACAGCGAAATAAATCAAGTTTGTTGCTTGTGCCGAGACCCCTATAAAAAAATAAATAGATGAACGCTGGTCACCTCAGAGCCATTTTTAAAATGTCCCCCTCGCCACACTGTATCAATAATTATGATTATTATTTTGATTGTCTGTGACCACATCCTCCAAGATCAAATGTGAAGCGGAATAACAGCAACGCAGATGAAGAGATTTATTTGTCATCTGCTGCGGCTAAGATTGTGCATGACAAACAGATAGTTAATACCTTGGGGTATAAAGTGCTGTCGCTGTATGGGCATATGTCTCATAATTATTTGTGTGAACATAAACATAATTTGTGTGTAAATATGTGATTTGTAAATGTAAAACAACATCCAAAAATGCATTTAAAAGATTTGCAAACTCACAAATAAATTTGCAAATCTAAAACAGATCTGCAAATACGCAAAAATATTTTCACAAATAAAAAAAGACCTTTGAACATCTCTTTAACATTGACATCTTTCGATCAGGCATTTGTGAATCCATTTTGTATTTGTCAACCAAAAATACGCTTATGGATCTCAAATCTCTGCTTGTGGTTCTCAAATCTCTGCTGGTGGATCTCAAATCTCTGCTTGTGGATCGTCTTGTTTTACACACACAGAGTTTTGAGACAAACTTTCCTCCGGTCTTGGCTAAAATCTACTCGTGTCACTCGGTTATTTTCTGAAACCACGTGATGGCCTGCTGATGACGACATTTCCGTACGGTTTTCAAAGTAAGAGCATGATGGTTTGTTTAGCTTGTTAAGGCCTGAGCCTGTTTTTCAGGTCTCAGGCTCGAAAATGACATTCCTAGAACAAATGACCATATCTTCCCTTCTAAAATGTGTGATTTATGTCATAGTGTAGAAAAGTCAGAATCAATATAGAGGTTTTTTATTTTAAAGAAAATTCAGATTGAACATAGTAAAAAACTGTGAATGATAGTGTCCGTCCAAAAGTTATTTTGTACTTATAGTGAAAGCTACCCTTGGATGATGGTAAGGTAGACTAAAAGGGAATCCAAAGTACAACATATAATAAGTACCCTGAATCAAGATTGATGCAAAACAAGTGACATTTGACCTTTTTAGAGAGATTTAGGAAAAAAAAAAACTTTCTGGGTTCATTTGGGTGGATTTTCCATATCTCTGGTCGATTTTGATGAATGAAATCTCTTTATAACCAATAGAATCGAAAGGGGAATTTCCCCACACACACACATGGTAAAAAAAAAAGGTGGGGGCTTTGCGCATGCTGGTTTGCATCAGAGTGAACCTATCTCTCGCTCTGACAACTGGAAACGGAAAAGCAGGATTATTGCTTATGGATTATCAGAAATCATTTCAAAGGGACACAGACACATTAGATTAACCTATGGATTAACTTCAGCAGCGTTTTTAGCGTTTTAATGCCATTGAAGACCACTTTTGACCAGACAACGACACAAGTAAGCCATGTTAGCGTTTTTAGCTGCCTAGCGCAACATGCTCTGATGTCTGTTTTTGTTTATAAAGTCGCAAGTTCTAATCATGGAGTGATAATGTATGTACCCATCGATTCTGTGTCATCTCACGATGCAAATCGATGGGTTGGATGTGCAGAAAGGATAAATAATAAGGTTTTATGAGTGATTAATGCGGTGCAGTAATCTGTTAGCATTGTGTTTTTTTTTGGAAAAAAAACAAAAAAACAATCAGTTAGATGAGTTTCTTCCTGTTACATGGATATAAAACATTCATAGTTTATTAAACATTAAGATGCCCTCAGACACTGTTTCCTGCAAGATGTAGCGGGAGGGCCCCGGTACCGGGGTCTCTCGGGCTTAACAGGTTAATGCGCTGTTTTGTATTATAATGAACAGCGGAACGTTTGATGCATTCTTGATCACCATCATCATCATTTTACAGTGATACAGTTAGTTTGTGTTAGTTTATTTGTTCAATACAGCATATATCGAGCACTTTTGTAAGCATTGATGTTGAAGTACAGGCTACGCCAAGTTCAATTTAGCTAATAATTTGTTTCCATCAGAAAGATCCAAAACGACTGTTTTGCAGCATTTCTACTGAGAGTAGCCAACACTGTCCAGTAAAATATTTGCATTTCCTTATACACAGACAATTTAGTCTGTGCAGCTTTTCCTTTGTCTTCCCTTCAATATTCTTTGGTATGTCACATCTCAGACTGGCTGGCTTTCTGAACATGAGTGTGTCCTTTAATGACAGTGTGATGTGATTGTAATTGTTAAAGATAAAAACAGTTGTCTCGCTGCTGTAATTAGATGTCACCAACATGCTTAATCGACGCTTAAAGAACACTTTTGACACATATGCCGGGCTTCATTTGAAGAGTTCAGCTTGCTAGTTGATGGACAAAAAGAGATAATTAGTCTTTAAAATGTGACCCTCCACAGCACCCATATTGTACGTTGGTTGTTGAGATACAGCTTATTTTGTCTTCAATTGCTCTTTTAAATTAATTTATATTGTGTATGATCCTTCCCGACTTGTTTAGTGCATCTTTACCATACCTTTCTTTGTACTCTGTCTATCTCTAGGCTCATACTCCTTTGTATCCTCTCTCCTTCCCACATTTCCATTCCCCCCTGTTCCTTCTCTTTCTTCTGTCCTTTCCAGCTGCTTTGTTTCTTCATCCCTTCTTTCCTCCCCTGTCCGTTCTCCCCCTACCTCTCAGACTCCCCACCCTGAACCTCTAAGTGGGCTTTGAAGAGTTAACGTTGAGATGTGAGATCCCACTCTGTGTTGCCTCCAGATATCTATTAAAGCGGCACAGCTCTCTATCACAGCTTAGACGCCAGATGTTGCCTGCTTCTCCACTCATTGCAGATGTAATGGGCCTGAATGCTGCAGTTTGCGACTCCACTGGCATCCATCCTGCGCCATGCAGCACCAGAGGAAAAACAAGACGTGAGACAGAGAGAGAAAGATGTGTAATTATCCTCCATTACCACCATCTCTCTCTCTTATTTTCCCCTGCAGCAGAGGAAAATGCCCTGTTTAAATGACAGCTATCAAAGTAAAGATGGGCGTTTTTATTCAGACTCTAAGTGGAGATTTCCTAGAGACTCACTGTTTGCCTGTCTGTGTGTTTGTGTGTATATTCTTGGATGTTAGTGTGGCATTAGGGGATTATGAAGGGAAATAGTGCAATGTATTTTACAAACTGAATGCATGGATTGTATTCCATACAATTTGTTGCAGATGATGTTACTCCTCTTCCTCCAAGTGTACACAAATGAAGACATCCAGGATACAGGAGCTGTGTTGTGTTTTGACGTTATTTTGAGGCAACGTTTACACTGTAGCATCTGGAGGTAAGGTATTGCAGACACACACCTTGAGGTAACACAGCCAGCTTGTTTAGCATTAGCGACATTGCTGTTACATTAGCACCACGGTACATATTCATACAGATTTGTCTTTTTTGTTTGATTAACATAATCTGCTAACACTGTGATCAACACATACTATAACCATATTAGCAGACTGTTCTTCTCATTATGATCAACAGTCATAAAATAAAAAAGATTTGTGGAGGAACAAGGATTTCAGAATCACAGTTTATCCAGTGGTGGTTGTTCTGCCCATAGATATATATAATCACTAGATGACTCACCCGCACTGCTGGCCAATGGAGACCGACGTTGCCACATGGCCGCCATCTTGCTACAGGCAGTGTTCTCATTCATAACATTATGGTTTACTATTTAAATAACCATAGCTTGCTCAAATTTCAACCAATTTTCAAACGGTTTCGTTTCTATAAACATCAAAGATGTAGTTATGATACTGCATACTTATAATCATGGACTTTCTTATGAAAATAACATTAAGCAGATAAAGCAATAGCTATACACACAGAGAGGGAACAACAAGGTATTTATATTAAATATTTGCCGGTGTATATATTTCCATTTATGTTATTATATTGTTAATATTTAAAATAAATTATAAAATTAAAATATATTTATATTTAATATATAAAAATCGGTCTCATGTTACCACTCTGTAAGCCAAGAGTTGTTAATTGTCTTAGCTTGAAGAACAGGGAAACAACTAATGACAATAGCATATGGTGGTATATTATTTAGATATTCACACCTTTATCAGAAGAACCAAACTAACATAAAATGAGCTCACAGACAGGCCAGTTCTGTGTCATTTATAACAATTATTTTTGACATCAGATCTTCATATCGTCCTAGTTTTGTATTCAGTTTCTAGATTTGTAAGCAAATCCAGAACCTTTGAAATACGTTACCACTTCACAGCACGGTGCGCTGAGTTCTTGTAGTCGAAAAAAGCCCAAGAATAATATAAACTGTACCCTGTGTCCTTTTGTGTCCTTCTGTAGTCCATTTACTGTTGTTTGTCTTGTTTTACCCCGGCTGATATCTCACTAAATCCACTGTTTTAATTGTTCCCAATATTGCCCCTATGCCCTGTAAGGTGTCCTTGGGTGTTATGAAAGGCGGCCTACCAAAATAAATGTATTATTATTAAGAAGAACAACTTGGTGCCGAGGGGCAACCCAGTCTCATGGCATTTCGTGTTCACCAACACGATTTTTAATCTATCAATTCGTGTTCACCAACACGATTTTCCCCTTTTTTTCGTGTTGCACAGCACGATTTTAAAAGCAATGTATTTCTATTGGTAGTCTCACGGCATTACGTGTTATAGGAAGACCGGAAGCTGTGTGGTTCATAAAAACATGTACTTACTCAATATCAAGCCACAATTATTGCTTTTATTTTAAATTGTATAATTTCTGACTTTTGTTGCCGTCTGTGAGGAAAAATAAATGGGGCTCAGAGCCTCAGGATACTGAAATCTGTATTTTTTAAATCTTTTTTTCCTTCTAATTTGTTATTCTTTTCAAAATAACACACTGTTATTTACTCAACAATAACACATAATTATCCTTGTTTTTATTTATTTGTTTATTTCCATAATCTCGGGCTTTTTTGACGTCCGTCAGGAACTGAATTTCAAAATAAAAATAACCGGAAACAGATAGGCCTCTAGGAGTTTAGGACGGCCGAAGACACTACACTACCCATAATCCCCAGCTATCGTTTAGGACTACAGTCCCCGTGATTAATCTTCAAGCTCTAGGATTGGATGTTGGAGTGGCAGTGCGCCAAGGTTACGCCTAGCGTCAAACAGCTGTTTGAAATGGAACGAAACCACGCCAGACTATCCAAAACTGGAATCGAACGCCCCCCCAGAACTACACATGCTGGCTATTGTGTTTCGCAAAATGTTCTATGGGACGTCTCTACTGAACGTTTTCGTTTTTCCCACAATTAGAAGTTGCCATGACATTGTTGTTATCAAATTTAAAACATATAATTAATAAATGGGTGAAAATCACTTGTGTCCATAATGCGCAGCATTAATACCCACATGACGGCTCATTGTTACTTTGTAATTCTACTCCACAACAATACAGAGGTTAACCTGGTATTTCTACTCCACTACAATTATTTGAGTTACTTTGCAGATTCTGATTAATGATGTGAAATATAAACAACCCTTAAATCAGACTTTAGTTACACCTGAGTACAATTCAGGGAAGGTGATTGTCAAGTGCCAACAATCAGGAGAGATATTTGATAGTTGGTGCTTGAGAAGACTAAACATTTATCTGCAATTGACATGAATGGAAACGAGTAATAAAGTATATTCATTACTCGTTATTCTCTACTAATAGTTCATTAAAGACTGTATATTATGGCTATTTTGCACATCCCTTTCAAGATTTTCAAAGGTTTGACATATCATATACACAACTACGGTGTATGCAATGAATGAAAATCTTGGGTCACAGGTTCCTCAACAGCGCATTACAAGACATCTATCAATATGTGTGTATACCTCCACGATTAAACTGTCATATCGTGCACATTTCTAATTTCTTAATTCGTTTTGCACCTCCTCCTATTAATATCTTTGTACATCCTGCACTAAACTGTTTTATTGTAGAGATCACTTATAGTATCTTCTTGATTTTTTATATTCTATATTTCTATCATTGACCTTCTACTTTCCCCCTATGAAAGTATGTACTTTTAAAAATGTGTAATCAAATATAACACATAAAAACAATAATGCAATAACATGCTTTAACCAATAGGCGGTGCACACAAGGTACACACAGCCATAATAACTTTGTATTATTAGTGTAGGACACTTATGTATTTATAACATCTGAAGATGTGTAGTTTTGTTCATGCTTTCACTTAATTTTACAGCATATTGCTATACTATTTCAGACTCAGTATTTAGATTCTTATATTCAAAGAAAATCAGTAATATCTTTAAAAACTACAAGTCCTTTTATATCAGCTGTGCACCATTATGGTGTAAATATAACCTATCTATGAATTAGATCAAATTTAAAAGTCAGCCGAATTAGTGTTGATACTGCAAGGAGACGTATTGTGTGAAGAGAAATTGAAGATGGTGTTTAATTGTTGATATATTTATGATCCACGTCAAGTATTCAGTTTCGGCGGCATTTCTTCCAGTTTTTCCAAAGGTCTTCTCATCAGGGCTCTATAAATAGAGAACTACGGCAGATTTGTAATATGTAATGCAGCCGAACCGTGTATTACAATGCCGTTATGTGATGACTTTCAAAGAGAAAAGCAAGAACACTCGGAATTAAGTATAATTTTATTCTTTTAAAATGTTTTTCCGATTTCATATCATATAAACACCAAATCCCAACATGCATTGCGGCTAAAACATCCAATCAGCGAGCTTAAACCATAGCTGAGGATTTTGGGTAATCGCTCAAAATGCCTACGTCTGTTTCCGGTTATTTTTATTTTGAAATTCAGTTCCTGACGGACGTCAAAAAAGCCAGAGATTATGGAACTAAACAAATAAATAAAAACAAGGATAATTATGTGTTATTGGTGAGTAAATAACAGTGTGTTATTTTGAAAAGAATAACAAATTAGAAGGAATTTTTTTTTTAAATACAGATTTCAGTATTCTGAGGCTCTGAATCCCATTTATTTTCCTCACAGACGGCAGCAAAAGTCAGAAAATATACAATTTAAAATAAAAGCAATAATTGTGGCTTGATATTTAGTAAGAACATGTTTTTATGAAACACACAGCTTCCGGTCTTCCTATAACACGTAATGCCATGAGACTACCAATAGAAATACATTGCTTTTAAATTCATGCTGTGCAACACGAAAAAAAGGGGAAAATCGTGTTGGTGAACACGAATTAATAGATTCAAAATTGTGTTGGTGAACACAAAATGCCATGAGACTGGGTTGGGAGGGGATGTAGGAAGCAGGGGTAGGTGGGGAGAGATGGGGCTTCAAGGTTCAAGGTTATTTTGTTTTAAATGTGTCTTGGAGATAAGGACCAGCTGCACACAATAAAATACAGTATAACACAAAACCAATAAGACACACGGTGACACAGGGCACACCAACAATCAATCATCGTCTAGCTTCAGCTTCGGTATTCTTTCACAACCATTGTATGGGTTTATTAGACACATTATTAGGTGCGTACTTTTAAGAAATTGATCTTAATAGGCTTGTCCCCTTATAAGGCAAAAATATGTTTTGAGGCTCTGGACAAAAAGAGCTATTTTGATTGTAAAGGTTGCCAACCCCTGGGTGTAGTTTCAATGTTTGCACATGTTTATTCAAGTGTATGAGTGACATAGAGCAAGTGAGATGGCCAGTGGTTCTCAAACCTTTTACACAGAGTACCACCTCAAATTATATTGGGCTCTCCTAGTAACACCATCATAGACCTTCCTGGGTACCACCGAGATAAAGGATTTAATATGACAAGCCAAATGATGCTCTCATTTGTTAGTGACATTCCACATGCAAATAAGATAAGATGGTACTTTATTGATCCCAATTTGGGAAAACATTTTTAGTTACAGCAGCATAAGGGACAAGGCATTTTACAATAAATTAGAAAAAAGCAAGAAAAATAGAGAGGAAAATACATGTTGAGTTTGGCAGGATATTATACAGGGCTCGACATTAAGGACTGCCCGATGGCCCGGGGCCATCTAGTATTTAGCTCGGGCAATGAAGCCTCACCTACTGGTTGCCCGATCGGGCAATCTATTATGCCAGTATCATGCAGCTCGCGGATCCAGTAATGAGTGACCCGACAGTAAAACTAAACATATCTATAACTAGTTTAGGTAGTTTGAGAGGTAATTAAAATAGCTACGTGTGATATTCTAACCTGAAGTGTGCGTTTTGTCCGCTCACCGCTGCATGTCGACTCGTCAGCAGCAACTGATCTCTCTCTCCCTTCAGATTAGACTTCACTCGCGTTTATGTCCATATCGATCAGATCCAGCTAGTTCTAGCTAATGATATGACTACCTGCTTATTAAAAGACACCTAAACAATAAGTGTCGCTATGCAACTGGGTGAGGCCACAAAGTATAGCGCAGCATTATGCATTTGTTTACATGCCCACCGGAACCCCGAGGCATTACCAACAGATCAACGCACAATCAACCCATATAGCACATCTCTTTCTCCACATTAAGTGTTAGACATTAGAATTGACTATTCTTGTCTGTCACATACTCTTCTTGTCTGACACATAAGTGGCGCAACTGAAGCGGTATTGCGCTAAAGGGAAATTATTTTGACCGGAGAGATTTAGATTTGCCGGCTAACGGGAACTCTGACGTCGCCATTTTGTATGCTTCGCGGATGTGCTCGGCTCCTCTCGACTGCTGCTCGGAGTCTGCTCGGTCAGCTTCCGGATGAGGAGGCATTCGTTCGACTAATTTACAGTAGATAACATTACAAACATTTTTAACAGGGGCCATAATAGTGTAAATAATGTTTTTTTTGGCAGTTATAACTGAATGTTATGTTTTCTACTTTTTTACATCTGGGAAGGCATTTGCCTTCATCAGATGGAAAGTGTCTTCACCAACAACTTAAGTATTTCTTATAGCTATGCAGGGCATGCAAGCGAGCTAACACAAACAAGAACAAACAAACAAGTGAAATGAAGAATAAAATAGAAATTGTACAATATAATATTGTGGTGATTCATCTTATAATTCAGTCTAGAGAATGCACCAGACTAAGACCTGCAAAAATCTAAATGTTCTAGGGGGAGGCCCCCCAAACCCTTCGTGCCATTTCGTCCGCGCGCATTTGTCAGGGCAATCTCTATTGGGCTCAGGGCCATCTGTAAATTAGCTTAGATTTACAGCATCTAGATAGCATCTTAGATACAGCATCTCCCAAAATCCTTAATGTCATGCACTGTATATATATTATACATAAATATAAGGCATATGGAATATTAATGTTAAATATTGAACAGATTATATGTGTAAAATGTACAACGTGGTTATATTCAAGAGAAACTATGGAGCAGAGAGTTATCTTCCAGCCAGAGGTGATTTGTTGTACAGAGTTATGGCACTGCGGAGCTGCAGCAGTCTGTTGAAAAAGGAGCTCCGTTGACTGTCCAGCTGCAGGTGGAGAGGATGGGTGGGGTTATCCATGATGGACAACAGCCTGTTCAGTGTCCTCCTCTCCACCACAGCTTCATAGGGGTCCAGCTTGATGCCGATGACAGACCCAGCTCTCCTGATCAGTTTATTGATCCTGCCAGTGTCACCGGCAGACCGCAGCAAAGAAGAGTGCACTGGCCACAACAGACTGGTAGAAGATCTCCAGCATCTTGCTGCACATGTGGAAGGATGTCAGCTTCCTCAGAAAATAGAGTCTGCTCATCCCCTTCTTGTGCAGAGCGTCAGTGTTGATCCTCCAGTTCAGCCCGTTGTCTAAGTGCACTCCCAGGTATTTGTAATCCTCCACAACAGCGACATCCTCTCCCAGAATGCACAGGGGTAGAGGAGACGTCCTCACGCTCCTGAAATCAATGACCATCTCTCTGGTCTTGGCCACATTCAGAATACTCACAACATTAGGCTGAGGTTCATCTTCCGCTCTTCTTGAAGTGGTTGTGCTTCTTGTTGCTTCCGGCTAAAATAAACATAATTAAAGACATTTTGAGTGTTTAAAATGTGCTTAATACACAACACATTATTTATTCCTAAACTTGCAGAAAGAAAAACTAAAGTGTGACATTTAATCACATATTTATATATCAATCTTATACACCTTGAATTATTGTTGGCCAATGATACACATACCCTTTGAAGATGAACTGGGAAGTTGAATATTGTTGGCACAACACCATCTTTAAGCCGGACAGTCTGCCCCATCCTGTCAAAGTCCTCACAACTGAAGTGATCAATGCAGAGCAGTGTCCTGCCACAGGAAACAAAACCGTCCCTTCTTAGGGCAACTTCCCACTGCCGCCTCCTCTCTCCGGTTTTAGGAAACCTTAAAAAAATGAGAAAGGTAGCCAGATATATAAATTATTGTCAACATTGTCCTCCCTTCTTTCCTTTAACATTAAGGGTAAGGACAAAAATACACAACGAAATTATCATATGTTCGGGGTAATTGTATGTATGTATGTATGTATGTATGTATGTATGTATGTATGTATGTATGTATGTAATGTATACTTTAAGAATAAAACAACCACACTAAGAGTTATAAAAAAGGTGTCCAAAAGAAACATTAAATAATTGTGTAAAGAAATGGTAGCAACATATTCTAAAGAGGCTGGGTCAACATCAATCTTGCAATACTATTATCTCACATAGCCCCACTGATCCTATGTAGCAGGACTTGTCATGTACATACATCCACTAAGTAATTAACAATTATCCTAATTATAGTCATAATATTGTCATATCTTACACGTGAAAGGTGATTCCACGGGTTCTTGTTTGCAGACTGTGGCGATTAGAGCATCCGTAGGCTGCACAAAAGTCTGGCATAGTCAGGTACTTCTGTAAACACAAAGCCAGCAATTTCCTGTATCATAATGTATCTAAAATGTAAGATGTTTTTAACAAGCCAAACCACTTGGAAGAAATTATGTGTAACTTAAGTTATGTTGAAAAGAAAGAGCAGTTTTGCCTCTCCCACTGGTGTAAAGTTGCTGGGTCAACTTTGTAAATACTAGGTCTCACTCACAGCCTCTTGTTATTAGCCAGCTAATAAATACAACCATGGCACATACACAAAGAAAAGCTGCAATTTCAACATGTCCAAGCATCCTGTATCATAGCCATGCTAATAATGTTTATAATAAACCAAACCGTTTGTAAATCAGTCAATATTTCAGCGATTTAAGAGTATTTTTGTGCAGATCACTCACCTTACAACAGCTACCAGAGCGCGTACCAGAGTAGCGGTTGACTGTAGCAAGATGGCGGCCGGTGAGCTACGCTGGAAAATCTCCCATGAGCCATCTAGTGTTTATATATATCTATGGTTCTGCCCACCAGGCAGCTATCTTGTGTTTTGTGTTGTTTAGCACCCCCTATGTTGAAACGTGTTACTGCACAGTGGACCATTATTTAAAAGTATATCAGGCCACATGTTCAGTTATATGGGAGAGCCCATCAGAGCCACATGGTGTTCTCTATCCAGTGCAATCCTTTGATTTGGCTCATCGTACGCATTGCTTGTGAGTAATTATTTGTTGTTTAAAACTATATCTTCTAGTTTTAAAGCTTATTTGAGTTGTTTGGATGTTTTAGCATGTCATCCGTTCTGTGAAACTAATTCAATGTATATGTCTGTTTTATTTTTGTTTTACTCCTTTGCTGTAACGGCATGTCCATTGAGTCCATAGTAAAGCCGGAGCTTAACGCTATATCCTGACTCTCGTGTCCATTATTTGGGAGTTTGGCTGGCTGCCTACTTTTGATTAGAAACGTCATCAGGAGGACAGTACAGTACAAAAGCAAGTAATCCGAAGGTACAGCATCTACGATTGCAACGGATTAAATCACACCACATAAAAACTGCGCCATGTCAGCTAAAGAGAGTGATAAGAGGTTTGATTTCACGGGCAGCACCCGCACATCTTCAACCTCAGCCAGTGCAGCAACAAAGGCCCGTGCTAAAGCAGAGGCAGCACATGTACGTGTGTCATTCGCAGACAGCGACGCTAATCTGAAACTAGAGCTAGCAGAGAGAGAGGCCCAGACAGCTCTGGAAAAGGCGAGGTTGGAGGTTCAATTGGAATCTTTGATTCTCCAGAGACAGGCAGCTGCTGCCAGTGCTCAGGCAGACGTATTGGAAGCAGCGGAAGAGCAGCATAAACCACCTCACAGCAAAAGCAGTCAAAGAGAGATGGAAGAGCCGCACAGGTGCATACGTACAACAACAGAATGAGCTACATATGACCCCATCTCACGAAGTCCCTTAACATTTCCCCATACAACGTGATGACAGCCTAGTTACATGGGGGATCGCATATGATGGGTTTCAAATCAAACCTTCTGCCCCGCAGGCCTTCAAATCTGAGCATTCCATGCCTTTTCGACCCTACAGCCTCCAAACCATTTTCAGAATTCTGCCATCAGAATGAAGACCCTCCATATACAAAGCCACATATGCAAAATACGAACCCTTCAGCTCAACCCTATTTTCCTCAATATTACACTAAGTCAGCTGCTCCAGCAAAAACCCCTGATGTAACAGACTTTGTAAAGTACTTAGCACGTTGGGAGCTGGTGACCACAGTTCTCAACCAGTTTGATGACCAACCTGTAAGCTTTAGGTCATGGCAGTCTTCCCTCCTCAACGCTATCAGAGGCCTCGACCTTTCAGCCTGTGAGGAATTAGAACTTCTGACAAAATGGCTAGGGAATGAATCGTCCCACCAAGTCAAGAGAATCCATCAAGTGCATGTTAACAATCCTGAGGCGTCACTGAGAAAAGCATGGGACAGATTAATGGAGTTTTATGCTGCACAAGAAGTAATTGAAAATGCTCTTTTCAAGAAATTGGACATGTTTCCCAAGATCTCCAGCAAAGACTATATAAAACTCAGAGAGCTTGGAGACCTTCTCATGGAGTTTCAGTCAGCAAAGGAGGATGGATATCTGCCTGGGCTGGCCTTCCTGGACACTGCTCGCGGGATTGGTCCCATTGTAGAGAAACTTCCATATGCACTACAGGAGAAATGGATTTCCAAAGGCTCCAAGTTCAAGGAGGAACATTACTGCCTCTTTCCCCCGTTCTCCTTCTTTGTTGACGTTATCTGCCACGAAGCACGCACCAGGAACGACCCAAGCTTCGCTCTCTTCAGCAATAGCAACCCTCCTGCAAAAGATAAACCAGTTTATCAACCAGCGAAACTTCCAGTTAGAGTTCTCAAGACAGACATTTCCATCGACGTTGAACATGACAAAAACAACACTCCAGAGCAAGATGAGGATCCAGCAAAGAGCTGTCCTATCCATCACAAACCACATCCATTAAGGAAGTGCCTTGGATTCAGAGCAAAAACACTAGATGAAAGGAAAAGTTTTCTCCGTGATAACAGGATTTGCTACAGGTGTTGTGCATCGACATTCCACATGGCCAGAGATTGTAAAGTTGCTTGGAAATGCACAGAGTGTGAAAGTGATCGGCATATCGCGGCCATGCATCCAGGTCAAGCACATCAGGCACCTATAGTTCCAACCCTAGCACCAGAGCAAAGCGAGGAGGGAAAATAGTTTTTGTGTGACCCTGCACCTACTGTCACCTCAAAGTGCAAAGATATTTGTGGAGAAGGACAGCCTGCTATGTCCTGCTCTAAAATATGTCTGGTTCATGTGTTTCCCCAAGGGCAACGAGACAAAGCAATAAACACTTACGCCGTGCTAGACGACCAGAGCAACCGCTCTTTAGCAAGGCCAAAATTATTTGAGCTGTTTAATGTCAAGATTCACTCAACTCGATACTCACTAAGAACATGCGCTGGAGTCATCGACAGGTCTGGCAGAAAAGCTGAAGGTTTCCAGATTGAGCCAGTGTATGGAGGACTTACCCTCACCTTACCACCACTGATTGAGTGCAATCAAATTCCAACCAATAGGTCAGAGATACCAACCCTTAAAGCAGCTCTCTTCTACCCCCATCTGAAAGCTGTGGCAGGTCACATCCCGGAGTTGGATCCGGATGCCTAAATTCTCCTCTTTTTATGGATAGACATTATAAGAGTGCATAAAGTGAGAGAGCAGGTCAACGGACCTCACAGTGCTCCCTTCGCTCAGCGGCTGGATTTGGGCTGGGTCGTAGTTGGGGAAGTGTGCCTCGGTAATGCCCACAAACCAAGCATCAACACCTACAAGACTCAAGTGTTGGAGAATGGATAACTTTCCTACTTGACACCCTGCGACAGCTCCATAGACCTGAAAGAAAGAGTGTGCTACGGCGGGGAGCGACGAGATCAGTACACAGAAAGCCAACATGGATAAAGTAATGGAGCATAACATGGGTCAATGTGTGTTCGAAACAACCGAAAACTACAATAAGCTCGCCTTATCCATCCAGGAGGCTGCCTTTTTAAAGATCATGGACTCAGAGGTGTACAGGGATGAGAAGAACAACTGGGTTGCTCCACTGCCGTTCAAGGTGCCACGTAGATGGCTCCCAAACAACTGCAGGCAAGCGCTCAATCGTCTCAACTCACTGATTCAAACCCTCAACAAGAAACCTGTGATGAAAGAACAGTTTATCGCCTTCATGGGAAAGGTCTTTGAGGATGACCATGCAGAGCCAGCACCCCCTCTCATGGAAAATGAGGAGTGTTGGTACTTGCCAACCTTTGGCGTCTACCACCCTCAAAAACCCAACCAAATAAGGGTGGTGTTTGATTCCAGTGCACAAGAAGATGACGTCTCCATCAACAATGTCCTGTTGACTGGCCCTGACCTGAATAATAGCCTATTGGGAATCCTGATCCAATTTCGAAAGGAGCCAGTGGCAATAATGGCTGATATCCAAAAAATGTTCTATTGCTTTCTCGTCAGACAAGACCACCGCAACTTTTTGATGTTCTCATGGTTCAGGAGCAACGATCCAATGAAGGACATCATCGAGTACCGGATGAAAGTTCACATTTTTGGCAACAGTCCCTCGCCTTCCATCGCCATCTACGGGCTCAGGTTTGCCGCCAAAGAAGGTGAACACGAACATGGTACTGACACACGACAGTTTGTAGAAAGACACTTCTACGTTGACGATGAGCTTGTGTCCCTGCCAACTGAAACAAAGGCTATAAGTCTTCTCCAAAGAACCCAAGCATCTCTTGCGGAGTCAAACCTCCGCCTCCACAAGATCGTCTCCAACAGCCCAGTTGTAATAAAGGCTTTTCCACCAGAGGATCATGATCAAAGCATCAAGGATTTAGACCTAAGCGGTAATACCACAGCTATACAGCGGATAGCTGGGATCATGCTGGGAGATAGCTAAGGACACATTCACCTTCAACATGTCAGCGGGTTACAAGCCATTCACTCGACGTGGCGTGTTGTCAACAGTGAACAGTGTCTTCGATCCCCTTGGTCTGGCCGCTCCAGTCACAGTACAAGGAAGAGTTATCCTACGAAACCTCACCAGTCATACATCTGATTGGGATGCTCCACTCCCAGTGGAGAAACGGAGAGAATGGGAAGTCTGGCAAGACTCACTCCAGGAGTTAAAGCAGCTTCATGTCCGACGCACCTACACAAAAGTTTCCCTCTCCAAAGCAAGACAGGTGGAATTGTGTGTGTTTTCCGATGCCTCCACCAAGGCTATTGGAGCGGTGGCTTACCTGAGGGCTATCGATGAAGACGGGGACATTTCTGTCGGCTTCGTCTTAGGGAAAGCCAAGCTCGCTCCTCCTTCCGAGCCAACAATCCCTAGGCTCGAACTGTCTGCTGCGGTCCTAGCCGTGGAAATGGCGGACTTCATTATCAGCGAGATCGACACCAAGATGGATGCAGTTGCATTTTACTGTGATAGCAAGGTAGTTCTCGGTTACATACATAACGAGGTAAAGCGCTTCTATGTGTATGTGCATAACAAAGTTCAGCGGATACGTCAATCGACCAAGCCAGGGCAGTGGCTATACGTACCAACAGAGCACAACCCGGCTGATCACGCATCCAGGGCTGTCCCTGCTTCATACCTCTTGAAATCGACATGGCTCAGCGGACCAACCTTCCTTCATCGACCACATAAGGACCTGCAAGAAAACCCTGAGTCCTTCAAACTCATCAGTCCTGAACTCGACGTGGAAGTGCGGTCTGAGCTGTCAAGCTTCCACACACAAGTTCGGAAGCAAAGTCTCACCACATAAAGGTTCGAACACTTCTCTACGTGGGGCTCATTGTTGAGAGCTATTGGTTTTCTTGTTCATATAGCTCGTTCCTCCACATCTACGAACAATGCTAAAGAATGTCGACGGTACCATCAGTGCAAACAACCCCGCACTCCGGATGAACTTTCTCAAGCTATGGATGTCATCATAACAGCGGTCCAAAAAGAGGCCTTCCCAGAGGAATTCTCTGCGCTTACCGATGGCAAACCCCTCCTGAAGGGCAGCCCGCTCTTCAAACTCAGCCTTGTGCTTCAAAAAGGTCTCATGAGAATGGGAGGTGGACTCAAACATGCACCACTGGCACATGCAGAGAAGAACCCACTAGTTCTACCAAAGCACAGCCATATTTCTACTCTTTTAGTGCACCACGCACTGGCATATCATCAAGGCCAACATTTCACCGAAGGGGCCGTCAGATCCGCTGGCCTGTGGATCATTGGATGTAAGAGGCTCATCGGCTGAGTTTTACATAACTGCATCCCCTGTCGGAAGCTCCGCGGCAAGATGAAAGTGCAAACCATGGCAGACTTGCCACCTGAACACCTCAGCATATCACCCCCTTTCACCTATGTGGGTTTGGATGTTTTTGGACCCTGGCAAGTCACTGCAAGGCGTACAAGAGGTGGGAATGCCAAGAGCAAGCGTTGGGCGATTCTGTTTACCTGCATGAGCACTAGAGCAGTGTATATCGAGGTATTTGATTCCATGGACTCCTCTAGCTGCATCAACGCTCTAAGATGCTTCTTCGCACACCGTGGACCAGCCAATCAACTGAGGTCAGATCGGGGAACCAACTTCATTGGCGCTAGCAATGAGCTAGGATTGACCAAGCAACAACAAGGATCCGGTATTCAGAGGTATCTGAGTGAGCAAGGTTGCTCCTGGGAGTTCAATCCCCCCCATTCTTCTCACATGGGAGGGTCCTGGGAGCAAATGATCGGAGTAGCTTGCCGAATACTTGAATCCATGCTATTGCAACAACACATACGCCTCTCCCACGAAGTCTTGTGCACACTCATGGCTGAAGTTTCGGCTATAATAAACGCCAGACCACTGGTTCCAGTCTCTTCCGACCTAGATAACCCTTTCATCCTGACACCGGCAATGCTGCTTACACAGAAGGTCGGTTCTCCACCTCCACCTGGAGATTTATCAGACAAGGACCTCCTTCGAAGTCAATGGAGACAGGTGCAAGCCCTTGCAAGCATGTTCTGGACCCGCTGGAAACGTGAGTATCTTCCAACCCTTCAGAATCGTCGCAAGTGGAACGAGGACCATCGCAACTTAAGAGAAGGAGATGTGGTGCTGTTGAAAGACAGCCAAGCTATAAGGAATATTTGGCCCATGGCACTTGTGACATCTACCTTTCCAAGCCAGGACGGAAAGGTGCGGAAGCTCGAAGTTAAGACCACTGCTCAAGGATATCCGACGATATTCCTGAGACCTGTTACGAAAGTCATTCTTCTTTTGCCTAAAGAGGACTGCTGAGATCATACAAATATGTAATACTGGAATAACAGACGCCATGCGCGGGAGTGTTCTGCCCTCCAGGCAGCTTATCTTGTGTTTTGTGTTGTTTAGCACCCCCTATGTTGAAACGTGGTACTGCACCGTAAACCAGTATTTAAAAGTATATCAGGCCACATGTTCAGTTATATGTGAGAGCCCAGCAGAGCCACTTGGTGTTCTCTGTCCAGTGCAATCCTTTGATTTGGCTCATCGTACGCATTGCTTGTGAGTAATTATTTGTTGTTTAAAACTATATCTTCTAATTTTAAAGCTTATTTTAGTTGTTTGGATGTTTTAGGATGTCATCCATTCTGTGAAACTAATTTAATGTATATGTCTGTTTTATTTTAGTTTTACTCCTTTGCTGTAACGGCATGTCCATTGAGTCCATAGTGGAGCTTAACGCTATATCCTGACTCTCGTGTCCATTATTTGGGAGTTTGGCTGGCTGCCTACTTTTGATTAGAAACGTCATCAGGAGGACAGTACAGTGGTCCTAAAGGGAGGGGCAAGGGGTACTATGCTCGCATAATATTATAACCTCTTAAGATAACTTTGGCTAAAAACTTTGAAGTCCTTTTTTATCTAAGTGTATACTTAAGTGACATATTTTGATGAATATTTGGAGAGCAATAAACAGTAAGGATATCATCTCCTCTTTATAATCTTTACATTGTGTGAGTAAGATTACGTTTTTAGACTTCTCTGTTTCAGTGTGTGTACTCTGTATAAATGCTCTGTAGTTGATCTGACTGAAATTGTGATTTTAAATGTCAAAACCACTACAGTATCTGTCAGGCAGAAACTTGGGACAAGTAATTTGACTGAAACCTTAAAACTGAACTAACTGACTGCTAGGGTTAAACTTTGATTTAAACATTTGTAGAATACTAAGAGCTTTATTGAGTAGGTGTAACTGAATTAATGGTTAAACTCATAACTTTATAACTTAGGGTTTAATGTAATTGGAAAACCATTGTGACACTGAAAATACAATAACAACTCAGGAGGGAGCCAGTCTAGATTTCCTTTTGAGGGCCACCAGCTGCAGAGAGCTAACTAATCAAAGGGGCGTGGCCCCACAGCTGTGAGAACTCAGCAATCAGGGTCCATTTTAGGCAGCACTTTCCTGGAGCGTCAGCTTCAGCGTCAGACAGACAAAGACTGACAAAGACATTAGAGTCCTGCGGGAGTCAAAGACTGACAAAGACATTAGAGTCCTGTTGGAGTCACGAGGGAGGCAAAGAGGAGGCAAATCCTACTTTGATTGAGCTAAGTATCTCTAGTATTTTATTTTATTTGGTTTATTTGTTTTTTTTTCTCCATTCCTGTCTAAGTGTCTTCCCGTAATTATCACTGACCCCGTGTATCTCCTAATCGATATAACCGCCCAGCTCTCGTCTATCCCACATGCTCCACTGAGATCCAGCATCTAGTTTGAGGGGGCCTGTGGAACTGCCAGTCAGCTGTTCCTAACGCTGACTTCCTCTCTGGCTACGCTTCCCTGCAGTCTCTGGATTTCCTTGCTCTCACTGAGACCTGGATTACTCCATCCAACACATCCACCCCAGCAGCTCTCTCCACAGCATATTCCTTCTCCCACACACCCAGACCCTCTGGCAGAGGAGGTGGCACTGGTCTCCTGCTCTCTCCCAACTGGAACTTTTCCGTCTTCAAGCTACCTAACTTCACTCCTTCCACCTTTGAATTACAGGCCGTCACAGTAACCCATCCTATACAATTAACCATTGTTGTTCTCTACCGTCCAGCAGGCGCCTTGGGGGACTTCTTGGAGGAATTAGATAATCTCCTCTCATACATCCCTGAAACTGGCCCTCCCGCTGTACTTCTCGGAGAATTCAACCTCCAGAAAGGGAAGATAGCTGAACTAACATCTCTTTTAACCGCCTTTGCTTTCTCACTGTCTCCATCCCCACCAACTCATAACGCTGGCAATGTCCTTGATCTCATATTCTCAAGGAACTGCACTACTTCTAACCTCTCTGTAAACCCGCTGCACACATCCGATCACTTCTTCATTTCACTCTCTCTACCCCTTTCCAAACATAACAAACTAATCTCTTCTAATTCTGCACCTGTCCGCCGCAACCTCCGTTCCCTCTCCCCCTCTACCTTTGCCTCATCGGTGCTCTCAGCCCTCCCTTCCTTTGATTCGTTCCAACTCCTGCCTCCAAACTCTGCTGCAGAAACTCTCCTCTCTTCTTTCTCATCCTCTCTGGACTCTCTCTGTCCTCTCACATCTCGGCAGGCTCGCCAGTCCCCTCCTGCTCCCTGGCTAAATGACGCACTGCGTGCTAAAAGAACCATCCTTCGGGCAGCAGAGCGGAAATGGTGGAAATCCAAACACCATGACGACCTCCTAACCTATCAGGCTCTCCTCTCCTCTTTCTCTGCTTCGATCTCTCAGGCAAAAAGCACTTTCTTTCAAGATAAGATCCAATCTTCCTATTCCAATCCCAAAAAACTATTTTCCATCTTCTCCACCCTCTTGGACCCCCCCAAAGCCCCTTCCCCCTCCTCCCTTCTGTCAAGCGACTTTGTGAAGCTGTTTGAAAAAAAGGTTGATGATATTCGCTCGACTCACCTTTACTCACCGCTGGGTCACCAGACCCACCTTTCACCCACACACTGACCTCCTTCTCCCCTCTCTCTCCAAGTGAGGTTCTTACCCTCATTATCTCTGCCTGTCCTACCACCTGTCCTCTGGACCCTATCCCTTCAAACCTCCTTCAAACTATCGCTCCTGATATTCTACCGTTTCTCACCCATTTCATCAACACTTCTCTAACCTCTGGTCACTTTCCAAACAGTCTCAAGGAGGCAAGAGTAAACCCTCTCCTAAAAAAACCCACTCTCAACCCGTCTGATGTTATAAACTACAGGCCTGTCTCTCTCCTCCCGTTCCTGTCTAAAACACTTGAACGCGCTGTCTTTAAACAACTCTCCTGTTATCTCCATCAGAACAACCTTCTGGATCTGCACCAGTCTGGTTTCAAGGTAGGTCACTCAACAGAAACTGCCCTCCTTGCTGTCACTGTGGAACTGCACACTGCTAAAGCAGCATCCCTCTCCTCTGTCATCATCCTTTTGGACCTGTCTGCTGCATTCGATACGGTGAATCATCAGATCCTCCTTCGCACTCTCCAAGAACTTGGAGTTTCAGGCTCTGCACTTTCCTTCCTCACCTCATACCTCAAAGACCGCACCTACAGGGTAACTTGGAGAGGGTCCGAGTCCGATCCTTGTCAATTAACTACAGGGGTCCCTCAGGGCTCTGTTCTTGGTCCCCTCCTCTTCTCCTTGTACACAAACTCGCTCGGATCACTCATTAGGCCGCATGTTTTTTCATACCACTGCTACGCTGACGACACCCAATTAATTCTGTCCTTTTCCCGCTCAGAGACCCAGGTCGCCGTACATCGGCACCTCTATTGTTTCCCCGACTCAGACTGCAAGGAATCTGGGTGTGATCCTAGATAACAAACTGTCCTTCACTGCAAACATCGCTGCTACAACCCGCTGCTGCAGATACACGCTTTACAACATCAGGAGGATACGTCCCCACCTGACCCAGAAAGCGACGCAGGTTCTGGTCCAGGCTTTCGTCATCTCACGCCTAGACTACTGCAACTCCCTCCTGGCTGGTCTACCTGCATGTGCCATCCGACCTCTGCAGCTCATCAAGAATGCAGCGGCTCGTTTGGTCTTCAACCTTCCTAAATTCTCCCACACCACGCCGCTCCTCCGCTCCCTTCACTGGCTTCCAGTAACTGCTAGAATCCACTTCAAGACAATGGTGCTTGCGTACCATGCTGCGAATGGATCTGGCCCTTCCTACATCCAGGACATGGTTAAACTGTACACCCCAGCACATGCACTCCGCTCTGCATCAGCCAAACAGCTCGCTGCACCCGCACTGCGAGGGGGACCCAAGTTCCCATCAGCAAAAACACGTGGGTTTGCTATCCTGGCTCCAAAATGGTGGAATGAGCTCCCCATTGAAATCAGGACAGCAGATAGCTTTCACATCTTCCGGCGCAGACTGAAAACTCATCTCTTTCGACTCCACTTCGAGCGATAGAACTATTAACAAAGCACTTGTATACTAATAAAGGACTGGCTTATCTAAAGCCAGTTGAGTAGCACTTGAAATGTTTTAGCTCTATGAAACCTGATGTACTTATATGATTCTGTTTTCTTCAAGTTTGTACTTTGTTGGTCGAACGCACTTATTGTAAGTTGCTTTGGATAAAAGCGTCAGTTAAATGCAATGTAATAATGTTGTATATAAAATGTGTTTCAGCGTCAATGTGACTGATTTTGATAGAGCAGGTCACATGTGTCTGTCCCCAGTAAAGTCCATCTTTAGAAAAAAGCCATGATGTGAGCACTAACAATAGCTTTTGAATCACATTCTTCATTACAGACCCCCCATTTCCCACCTTGTTGCTGCTCCACGTCACTTCTTTTTGATTAAGTTGAACATGTTTTTTGTTACATTGAAATCTGTCTTTACACAGTTTTGACATTCATACTAATCTACAAGAGAACAGCTGATACAATTAACCAAAGTAACGAACTGTTATTTAATGCAGATGTCTATCACTCACACGCTGTACCTGCACACTCATGGAAAAACAAAAGATCACCTTCAAGTGCAGCGACGCGTCAAGCTGAGCCTTCAGCTGTTGTTACGGCGACGCACAGCTGATCAGCAGCCAGCCTGACAACTTCATTCACTCAGCACCCGCTAGCTGTCAATCACACACAGCAAAGGGGTGTGTGTGTGTGAGTGTGTGTGTGTGTGTGTCCTGAGGCTATTGATGAAGCTGTCAGACGGAGGCTGAGACATGTCCATCACCTCACTTTATCTCTCTTTCTGTATGTTGCTCTTACCCTCTCTCTCTGCCCTTGATCACTCTCCATTCAGGAATTCCTCTCCACTTCATTACACCTCCCACACAACAATCTCCCCATACACAATAACCACCCACTGTCTCGTTATTTACCACGAGATTTTTTAAATTGGACACGACCCTACATGGCATAAACTCAAACAACGCAAAGCTTTGTACCTAAACACACTTTTGACAAAAAACCTTACTCACCATAAAGATAATTTAGTCGTTTTCATGTTTTCATAGTTGCTAGGTTCAAATACTGTTGTGTAGACCTAAAAATAGCTTGCATTGGAACATAAACCAGAATACAGTGAGCTAAACATTGGAAGGATTCAGCCGTTGACAAAATGGACAAGCTAATGGTGTTAGCCATATCTGCACTGTACTACATTTCCATTAATGGCTTCCGAATTGTTGTTCAATGTTTCCTCTGATGGCTTATTACTCAATTATATGCTGATTCACATGTCTTTTTTCTAATGTAAGTCAATGGGAAAAAAGTCTTTTTTTTGCCCAATGTTACGTGAATGATGCATAGGTTGTAGTACCACTAGTCAGCCACTGCAAACATTTGCTTTACATCTGGCTCACTATGGGGGGTTAACACTAGAACCGCCAGAGGTCGCTGTATACCTAAAACCGCCAACGGGTAAAATGTACCCGCTATAGATTTTCAAAGGTACAATGTTATTTTATTTATCATACAGAACAGTGAGTTTTGATCGCACAGGGATGAAACTTATACCAATAGAATCTGTGGACTCTCAGCTTTTCATATGATATAGGTTGTGCAGATAGCATGAAGCTTAAAATATCGCTAAGAGTGCTGATTTAAACGCTTGGTGTTAGACTTGTGTTTTGTTTAGGTACAAATCTCTCTATCTCTCTCTATCGATATATCTGTAATGTTCTGTTCTATGCACATATAATTGTCTACATAAATAGACGACGCGGACTACTTCTCTCATTTCGAGTGTCCATCTTTATTCAACTGGAACGTAACCTGCACACATGAATTACGTCCTCAACGTGAGCTCAGTCATCCAAGATCTTGTATTCTCCAAGATGTTACACTATCTATAACTATCTATCTGTCTATCTCTCTCTCTATCCATCTATCAATCTATCTATCTGTCTATCTATCTCTCTCTCTCTCTCTCTCTCTCTCTCTGTCTCTCTCAATCTATCTCTCTATCTATAAGGAACCGCAGTAGACAAAAGGCGTTGCTATAGCAACACGTCAGGTTAACGCTGCATTTTCTATGAGGTAAATATTACCCGCTGGCGGATATAGGTATAAATGGCATTGTTTTTGGCGATTTTTTTCAATCTGACTTCATATTGACAATTGTTAACAACAGAGGGTGCTACATAACACACTTTCAGGAAAAGTCACGGACTGGGAGACTTTAATATGTTATGGAAAAAAAGTTACATACAATCAAAAAACAGCTGCGGGTCAAATTTACCCGTTGGCGGTTCTAGTGTTAAAAGCAATGCTGTGTGAGTCTGCCATGACATCATCTTGTGTATGACAGAGTGGGCTGCTCCATCCCTTTTATCAAAAAACCAAACAGAGAATGGTCAACACCTTTGTAGACAATGGCAAAGCTATGCAGGCTGCCATTTTTTAAAACGTGGGTGGAGATTTCTTGTGCAGGACGTCCCGTGTTGAGCTACTAACGACTCTCTCTGACCTATCAGTGGTCTGCATTGTTTTAATTCCACGTTGTATCTACTCTGCTTGCTCTGTAGTTTTTCCAATGCAAAACCAAAAAAGAATGGTTCCAGTTGTGTCAAGTCAAGGCGTGCACCACATTGGAAACTAGGCATTAGTGTGCTGTGTACTGGAGGTAGGAACGATTATTTGTGGAATATTATGATGTTATTAATGTGATAATCAGTGGTTAGCCTCTTAAATGGGTAGCAGGCCAACGTCAATTTTTTATCAACACAGAATGTCTGTAGAATGGATTTTACATTACCTTAGCCTTAAGATGCTTCATGGAAAGATGTGCTGGTAGATAAATAAGATGCTTTTGGTATGAATTTTCATCCATTCACATAATCCTTTTTTGTAATAAGTAGCACCATAAAATGCACACTGCATGAAACCAAACACAATTTCCACTGTGCCACTTTTCAACCATTTTGGCAGTTGACAAATCCAACATCAAATACCCACTAACCACTTTGACTCTGCAAGCTTTTTTATAGTTTAACATCACTCACGCTTTTGATATTTCCAACAAAATATTTGTCCGTTCCGAGTGAGCTTAAACTGTAATGTGTATGTGACAGGAGGATGACGTTGGGTTATTGAGTATCAGATACTGTTGGGTCACAAAATAAGCCCTTTCACTCTGGGGGGGAAATCTGACATTTACCACTTTTGCTAATGTCTCTGTTGGAGCTTTGATGGATTATTTTCTCAGGACATGTTGTCACCATATTTCCCCATCCTTCAAAACCATCATCCTTATTTCAGTCAGATAACTCACGTGTTTCTTTAACATGTTTATTAGAAGCAGCATATAGTTGAGTTTGGCGACTAGGCTCGGGCATCATCGCTCCATAGATATACATAGCACGATGAGTGATGATTAAATAACTAACCCCGAGCCTACAGGTGGAAGCTGGGGTGGTGGTGGGGCAGGCAAGCAGCAGCGACGTAAAGGTAGCTGCAGCAATAGCAGCAGCAAGCAATGCATGGAGAGAGATCTGGCAGGTTAAATAGAGTGGCATATTAAGGAGACTCTGTTTGGTTGGTTGTAGAGTGGCAAGGGGGCGTTATGTATGAATGCAGCATAAGTGCTCAAGTTGACTGTCTGAACTAGCTCGCAGGCTTCGCCCCATTCCTTTATCATTACTATTTACCAACAAACTACGATAGCAGACAGGGACAAGCACGCTACAATAGCCATAAACACTTCCATTAGGAGAATCAATGCACTTTTAAAAAACGATGCAAATGTAAAAACACATACAGTATGTGCCAAAACACATGCCAATGAATAAACCAATCTTCACCAACTTGACAACAAATGCGAATCATTTAGAAAAAATTCATCAACTTTACGAAACATGTGCAACGATCACTAGAAGTGTTGCATAAATGAAACGCTGCCACAAAAAAAGGTGGCAAGAAGCTCTAAACACAACAGAAATGGGGACACTAAAAAGTCACTCAATCAATCAATCAAAGTTTATTTATATAGCCCAATATCACAAATGTTACATTTGTCTCAGTGGCCTTCACAGTGTGTACAGAATATCAGTATGACAATACGACATCCTCTGTCCTTAGACCCTCACATCGTAAGGAAAAACTTCCAGAGAAAACCCCACCGTTTAAAGGGGAAAATGGGAGAAACCTCATGGAGAGCAACAGAGGAGGGATCCCTCTCCCAGGACGGACAGACGTGCAATAGATGCCGTGTGTAAATCGAAAAGATACTACATTTACAACATAGGTAGTCCAAATGTTTGGAAATGCATGTGTCTATAATAAGAAGATGAATCCACGAGGATGTCAGCAATCTTGTGGGAGCCATCAGGGAAGTAGTATGGTGAGAGTCTGGCAGGACCGCAGAGACAGGTTCAGCCACGACTCGAAGTCCAGGACTCAGATCCAGTGCTCAGGATAGAGGATCCAGGACACACGACCACAGCAACAGGATTAGCCTCGACTCAGGATCCCGGCGTATATATGGACACAAAAAAGAGATTTGGGGGAAACTGGGTTAATCGGAACATGAGAGTACACAGGTACAAACAGCCAGAAAGATGGAGTAAGGTGCCCCCCCCAACAGTCCAAGCCTATAGCAGCTAAACTAACGTGTCTACATACTGTACATGCACTCCCTTAGGGTAGGTTGATGGAAAAGGGTAGCAAGTAAGAAGTAGGAAACAGAGGTGGAGAGGCACACACAGGGAAAAAGGTCCCCATTGGAACCTGAATTTGTCAGAGGTAGGAGTAGGTCAGTGACTACGTTCCACACTCCCCGGCCGGGCTAGGCGTTCTCTGCAACCTGTTACCCTATAATAAACCTCGAGAGGTCATAGAGGGGAAAGGCTTGGAGAAAGTTTTAAATATAAGATCTAAGTTTTTAGGATTTAAGTGAAAGAGTAAGAACTAAAATGTATAGGTGAAGAGGCACAATGTATCTACGTCAATGCACTCTTATTAGATTATTTTATTTTATCACTATAAGCTTTATCAAAAAGGAAGGTCTTAAGCGTACTCTTAAAAACAGATAGGCTGTCTGCCGCCCTAACACAAAATTGTTCACTACACATTATTCCCTAGGAAGTGAAACAGTCTTACACACACATGTTCAAAGATCACTTCTTTCCACAATGCAGGTGTTGAACACAGAACACCTTTTGCTAAGGTCTGTGCTTTTCCAAATACCAAGGGGATTAATTAAAAGTCAATTAGTTGGCGAAAGACAATTTAGTGAGATTATGGGTTTCTCTCTAAAATTCAAACCCAGCCTCATCACATAATATCCCATGCCCTTTCATCTGTGGGGTGGTAAGTGGACCTCTGTTTTTGTACTCATATTTGTACCAGTTAAATGTTGTCACTTATGCAAATGTAATGAGCATTTTAGTTGCATCTTTTTTTATGTGCACACCACAGCCTTATGCATATTTAAAGATTGTACAAATAATGGAACATGTTTATTTTGCTGGGTTTTAACCCAATACAGAAATATTTTATATTTAATTGTTCACAATTTATAATTTTAGAAGTTCTTTTTACATTTTGAAAACAAACATTTTCCCATAGGATCCCATAGAAAATGCATGCGGGTCATTTTTGACCCACTTATGGAAGCTTGGGGTAGCAATACAAAAACTACAATTTCTTAAAATGTAAATAAAAAATTGTAATGGCGTGATATCCAAAACAAGTTTTTTGAGGAATAGCTGGAATATGAAATGAATTTTTTTTTTTATTACAAAGATACTTCAAGAAAACCACCTCACTGGGTCAAAAAAGACCCACTTATGGAAGCTTGGGGTAGTAATACAAAAACTACAATTTCTCAAAATGTATAACATTTAAATTCAAAATTAGAATGGCACGATATCCAAAACATGTTTTTTGAGGAATAGCTGGAATATGAAATGATAAAAAAATGTAATTACAAAGATATTTCAAGAAAACCACCTCAACGGGTAAAAAAAGACCCACTTATGCATCTAAGGGTTGTCGTGTTTGATGCATGAGAGTGAAGAAGTGGTGGGAGAGGTTAAAGGGGCCCTTTTATGCTTTTGGGGGTTTCCCTTTCCTGTAGTGTGTTATATAGGTTTTTGTGCATGTAAATGGTCTGCAAATGCTAAAATGCCAAAGTTCACTCTGGCGGGAGTTTCTCTCCCACACTCTCCAAAAAGACGTGGAGGAAGTGCATAGAAGTGCCATAAATCAGTATTCACTATATTAGTGGTATATCTAGTAGGCCAGCGTATACAAATATGGCAGGAGACACTGAGACTGCATCTGAAGTCCATGTATGTCCCGTGCATGTGTGCTTGTGTTTGTGTGTGACATTTTGGAGCAGTGCTGTAGCTAATCTGATCCTGATAGCTGTGTCGGCGTCAGCTGAGACGGACAGCTTATTGTCATCGTCCTCTGGCCCTGACACATGCCCTCCTCTCTCTCTCCCTCTCTGTGTGATTGTCTCATCACTCCTCGCTGCTGTGACTCCTACCTGACGCCCAGACAGGCCTCACCCCCCCGCAGGCTAGTTAATCAACATCCTGTCAGTATACTGTCAATATCAGCGGACATGGACCAACTAATGCACACATGACCGCACACAGTCACACACATTTCCACGACCCGGTTCTTCGTGTCAACCAGAGAAAACTGTTTACAGCATGTGATGATAGCTGTTAAGTAGAATCGGTCCATTCCCACCATGTGTGTCCCCAAGGACTTTATAGACTCTGACAATGAGTTACAATGCTGTTAAATACAACAGCTGGGGTGGCTTGGTAGCCAAATGTTTGGCGTGACTCCTATTTATACATCAACCTCTGTAAAATGAAACTTAAAATGTGAAATGTTCATAAAGCTATTTCAAAAGTTAATTTTGATATAGAAAATTGTGTCTCAATTCTTGGATATGGACTGGGACTCACGGTTTCAATGAACCCACTGCACTAATTAAACTAATGAAATATACTCAAGTACTGTACTTAATTACACATTTGAGAGACTTGTGCTCTAATTCAGTATTTACATTTTGTTGCTACTTTGTACTTCTACTTCACTACAAGTCAGAGGTAAATTGTGTACTTTACTCCTTTTACCATAAATTACTTTTACTTTACAGATGTGGATGAATGATGTAACATATAATCAAGTCTTAAATCAGACTTCAGTTCCACCTGGAGTAAATTCACAAGCTACCCTGCAGTATACAAAGTCATTCAAACTAGCTGCACCTTTACCAGCTTTGAGAACACTTCAATGTTCAATAATTATAATCAAAACATGAAAACATGTGATACAGTATATCATTCAGCACAATTAATGCTTTTACTGGTACTTTAAGTATATTTTGATTGCATTACTTTTACTTGTAACAATATTCATACATTTTGGTACTTGACTTAAGTACAATACCTGAGTACTTCTCCCACTCTGCCTCTGCATTTTTGTTGTTGTCCAATTGATTGTTGACATACATTGTTATGTCTTAACAATTCTTTAAACTGAGGCTCATGATGTCTAAAGAATCCACTGCATACTTGTTAATTTCCAGTAAATGTACATAAGGTAGCGTGCCTATGTTCCCTAAGCCCTATGTTCCCTAAAATCAGTATCCACCTCCTGAACCCTGTGTTTGATCCTGGCTTTGGGACTTTTGTAGCATGTCATACTCCTCTTTCTCTCTCTCCCTTTTTTTACACTGTCCACTGTTTAAAAAAGTTGTAATGCCACAAAAAAAGTATATCATCCATATACGATAAGTTCACATTTAAAATGCTCAAAAAGCTATCATACAGGTCAATGAATTTCATGTTCCAACCATTTTTGAATGTGGATATGTTCCCTAAGATCAGTACCTACACTGCAAATGCAGGAAATTAGCCTTCAGGGATTTCTGCCAAAAAAGAGCATAATTTACCCAAATATTGATGTGTTTCTTAACCTAACTATGATACAATACAGATAAGTCAATGCAATACTAGGTGTATCACTGTGTGTACATTACTTGCACACTTTAACAAACTTTGCCAGTCATAGAAAGTGAATGCAAGGGATCTGGACATGGTGCCAAAAAGCCAAACTTTTTTACAGTGAGTGTGGAGTTATAACTGATGGCAATCCAGCCATTCCATGAAGTAATAGCTTCCCTGGTGTGCAGTAAAGTTCGGGAGTGTGGAGGAGGGATCGTAAAATTGCATTGCCTCAGGAAGCACCCTGCACTAGAGCAACAAGCTGGGTGATGTGATGATCTCATCCAAACAAGAGCAAGCAATCACAGAAAGTTGCAGACCTTCCTTTAAGAAATGGATGTGCAATACAGGGACGAATCTACCACTCAGATGTACTCTGGCTAAGTTGTAAAAATTGACCAAGTAGTGAAGATGAAAAAAAAGAAAGAAAAACAGAGCCTTGTTGAACTCAGCAATCCTGAGTGGTTGGCAGGCCTTACTTTTTTGGTTGATCTCATTTGATGTTGTGACACATTGAACAATAGCTTTTACGGGAAAGATGGACAAATTTGTTGTGAAGCTTTAGCTTTTTGTGAATTTAATCAGTGACGGCAACTCTACTTTAATGTGATTTTGATCAAATCATCCATATAACACAGAATATTTACTTGTTAAGACTCTCTTGAAGGAGCCCTATTATGCAAATGTTCAGGTTCATATTAGTATTTCACGTCTCTACTGGGACATGTCTCCGTGCTTTAATGTTCAAAAAGCTCTTTATTTTTCTCATACTGCCTGTGCTGCAGCACCTCTTTTCACCCTCCGTCTGAAACCCAGTCTGCTCTGATTGGTTAGCTGGACGGCTCTGTTTTGATTGGTCAACTGCTTAATGATTTCCCTCTTAGCCGATCACGCACAATGTGTTGGAACGCTATCCGATTTAAGCAGTGTTACATAGTGATGTCAATATGTTACAAAAGGAAACAAACGAGTCCAATGGAGGCGTTTCAGGCAGAGAGGGGTGTGTGGCAGAGGGACTCCCTCTGGAGGAAACCTTGTGATAGTAGCTTCTGAGACCATTTATATGCACCAAAATCTTTGTAACACCCTAAAGGAAAGATAAAACCACAAAAACCATTAAAAAAAACCTGCCTAGATGGCTGAAGTGATGAACAAGGCAAGGCAAGGCAAATTTATTTATATAGCACCTTTCAACACAAGGCAATTCAAAGTGCTTTACAAAAAATGAAAGACATTAAGAAAAGGGCATTTAAAATCAGTCATTAAAAAGAAAAGATAATAAAATAAACATCAAAAGAAAAAATACATGGATAAAAGTTACAGTGCAGTTTAAGATGTGAATAGTTCAATTAAAAGCAGCGACAAAAAGAAAAGTCTTCAGCATGGATTTAAAAGTAGTAAGAGTTGCAGCGGACCTGCAGGTTTCTGGGAGTTTGTTCCAGATATTTGGAGCATAAAAACTGAACGCTGCTTCTCCATGTTTAGTTCTGACTCTGGGGACAGAAAGCTGACCAGTCCCTGAAGACCTGAGAGATCTGGATGGTTAATAATTTAGCAGGAGGTCAGAAATGTATTTTGGGCCTAAACCATTCAAAGCTTTATAAACCAGTAGCAGTATTTTTAAATATATTCTTTGACACACAGGAAGCCAGTGTAAAGACTTCAGAACAGGAGTGATGTGATCCACTTTCTTAGTGTTGGTGAGGACTCGAGCAGCGGCGTTCTGAATTAGCTGCAGCTTTCTAATAGATTTTTTAATGAGACCTGTGAAGACACCATTACAGTAGTCAAGTCTACTGAAGATAAAAGCATGGACAAGTTTTTCCAAATCCTGCTGTGACATCAGTCTTTTAATACTAGATATATTCTTTAGGTGATAGTAGGCTGATTTAGTAACTGTTTTAATGTGACTGTTGAAACTCAGGTCAGAGTCCATGACCACACCTAGATTTCTGGCTTTATCTGTTGTTTTGAGCATTGCAGACTGAAGCTCAACGCTAACTTTTAAACGTTCTGCCTTGGCTCCAAAAACCATTACCTCAGTTTTATCTTTGTTTAATTGGAGAAAGTTCTGACACATCCAGTCATTGATTTGTTCAATGCACTTACTCAGAGTTTGAATTGGAGCATAGTCTCCTGGTGAAATTGTTACGTAAATTTGTGTGTCATCCGCATAGCTATGGTAACTTATTTTGTTGTTTTTCATTATCTGAGCCAGTGGTAGCATGTAGATGTTAAAGAGAAGAGGCCCCAAGATGGAGCCTTGAGGTACCCCACATGTCATATTTGTCAACTCAGATGTGTATTTACCTATAGAAACAAAGTTTTTTCTGTCCTTTAAGTAGGATTCAAACCAATTTAGCTAGGGAAACCAGAGAACAGGTATAACCCATGACCATAATAATCCACATTTACAGGTGCAACAAGAAGTACATTTTAATCAGAGAGGACAACAACATGTGTTTTTTTTACCTTGGTATCAATGTTAGCTGCTATATGTTTCTCTGGTTTCCCTAGCTAGCAGATAACTTTGCTGTCTGGTTCTGGGGAGGTAATGTTTGCTAGAGTTTATCTGCTAAAAACAGGATCCTGAAAAGCTGCAAAACTGAACCACAACAGTGCAGTTATGGGACATGAGGCCAAACGTTTAGCAAAAAGATGCTACAATGCTCTGTAGTGCTGCAGAAAACTGAAGAGTTGGGCAAATGCTATTTAATGGTTTTTCATTATGGTTGTCTCTCACATAAGTCATTTGATCCATTTTCAGTATTGATAACAGTGAATTGAGATACCTTAGTGAGACACTGCACAGTATATCAAAGCCCCATCCTTCACGTTATTTTAGTTTCTCTCTTATTTTCAAAAATAGTTTCAGTGTTTTTCCATAGATGGTGGGAAGCAGAGCATATGGATGTTAATCTAATGAAAGATTATACCGAGCTCATTGTTATTACTCTTACATAGAAACAATCAAACTTGATAGAAATCATGATGATGTGTGTGAAGATGGAATCCAAACAACATTCAAAGGACGATTGAAGCTGACAGCAATATCAAATCAACTAATTGACAATATTTATATGGCTTTTTTTTCTCACACATTAGTGCTGTGTTGATTGGTGATTTTCATCAAACCAGCTTTTCTCATTTTACAATTAAGGGAGAATTATAAATGTAATATATGACAAGATAAACTGGATGACTGTAACACAGATACAGCTTATTTGCTTTTGTTGTGGATACACACATTCAACATCACTTGGTATTGTATTAACAAAGAAATGTTTTACCCTCCCCATTGAAAAATTGAAACATTTACCTTTGGATGATATACTCTCCGGCAGTGATGCTGCTAGACACTCTGGGGGCCCCAGGCAGAAGAGACATGCCCCCCAACAAATGCAGCACAATCAAGACAAACACACAGCAGGAGAGCTTCAATCAACAGCGGCAGCAGACATGGGCTGCAGTATCCCTGCAAGGGTCTACAACCATCAATATACATGTAGTATTTACGCTACTTGTCATGCTAAGCATACAACAACTCACCGGTGCCAGCGGAGAAAGCATGTAAGTGGAACCCGGAAGTGTCCTTCATGCCAAAGAGAAAGAGAGAGCAAGAGCGAAACTGACCCCTCTTTATAAAGGTTATCCCGTGTGGTGATAGGGCTGAACAGTTTATCCTGCTACACATGGTAAGTGAAACAAAAGTTGGGAAGGCATTAATAATATTAGACATGTACAACCATCTAAAATCAAAGATGGAACAAGATTTCTACTTTATATTGTCATTGTAGGTTTAGCATTTTTTTACATATTCGATACACATACACAATATACATCATCTCCTGTCTGTCAAAAGTTGAGCAATGTTCAACTTTTGAATCTTCTGAAGCTTTCGGTGGAAGCGTCAGCCAATCAAATGATATGCCAGTACAAGCTCTAGCCAATCAAACCGCTGCTTGTGTGTCAGGGGCGGGAGATTCATGTGATTGGTTGTTGGTCGAGCTTCAGATATGCCCGCCGGCAAGCTTTTTTCAAAGCCGCTGTGTGGACGTACCGTGAGTATCCTATTTGCAAAGTTTGTCATCATAGTGTTGTTCTGACATTCCTTCTCCTGAAGGGGAACATGTATGTATACTTCCCTTAATTTGAGATTTAAACGTATGCCTGGTTAGCTTGATGCACTTTCTAACAAATTTGACGTAGTCAACGCTGTCCAATTCGCAAATGCAGATACCTATCGACACACAATCTATCTTTGACACAACATCGACAAGGAAACTAGAAACTTTTGGCCAATACATACGGAAAATTTGCATTTGCGTGGTTAAAGTTCTGACAGCAAACATGGTATGCTGGGCAGTTTGTGGATCTAAACCTGATCCTGGTGCTCCCACTATTGAAAAACCCACAAGATGTTATTGCATGTTTTACAACGATTAATACTCTACCGCAGGGGTCGGCAACCCCTGGCACGCGTGCCAGCATTGGCACGCGGCACCGTAACCAGTGGCACACTATGAATAAGTGGAATAAGTGTGCAAAATATTTAAATTGTATTTTTGGATCCTGACCAAGACCACCGCCAGAGCGTCTCCTCGTTACCTGCAGAAGGAAGCCATGCACGCAACGCAGCCCCGCTCTCTTTATCCCCAGGTGACTTTCTGCCGCTTTCCTCTGTGGTGCAGTGCTGATCGTTTCACTACGGAGGAAAGCACTTCACTAATTGTAGTACCCATGAGGAGCTGTACAAATGCTTCAGTTTTTGCGTGGCTGTGTATTTAGTTGAAAGCCCAGTGGTGATCTGTTCATCTGTTATCGAAATAATATGCTACAAAGGGGCAGACTGGCCATCTTGTGTGTTGAACTTTCCTGTCGGCTCCCAGACCGTAGTCGAGGAGGGCAGAAGCAACAAGCTTCAGGTTCAATAACCCCCTTTAGCTTAAATGACTGGAGAGAGGCGAGCTCTTCTTGGGAGGACGTTGCATTTATTTAGCTGTTCTTCTGTTTCACAAAATACATCACAGACCGCTGTTTTTCTGCTGCCCTCGTTTCACTTCCAGAAACATACACACGTTCCCTCACTGTCGCTCTAACCATCCACACACACACATGCATAAGCCACACCCCTCTCTCTCTCTCTCTCTCTCTCTCTCTCTCTCTCTCTCTCTCTCTCTCTCTCTCTCTCTCTCTCTCTCTCTCTTAAAGGGACAGCGATCTCATCTCACTCTGCATGACCCTAATATCATAACATGTGTGTTCTGGAGAATCACAGAATGGACGATCGTCCTTATTATTATGCCGTTTAAACCAATTATTTAAATGTGTTTGTTAAATTCGGCATCATGTAAGTTGCGCTGACAGGTCCACCCCCCCCCCCCGTTGATAATTCTCGATCGTTGGCACGCTGATAACAATTTGTTTTTTAAATCGCACTTCATATCAAAAAGGTTGCCGACCCCTGCAACACACAATGGTTTTAAAGCCTTCTGGTTTTTGGAAACAGAAGGGGGTGGAACTAAGAACAACCAAACGCTGAACAAGAGAACATGTGACCATGAGAAATAACTTTGGATAAGACTCATTACCGACAATTGCACAGCTAACTTTTCATCTGAGTTAAAAATGTATAGCTGAATCCCTCCAATGTTTACCGGACAACATACATACCAAAATTACGCACACAGCTCTCCCTATTGTGGGAAGCGGTATTCAGCACAATGCAAGGACTTTTCAGTGCATTGAATGTTTTATCTTGTTTTTTTTGTAGATGAATGCATGTTAGCAAAATATAGCAGCATATTGTTGTTATACTTTACACATGGCCTGAGGTAAACGTGATATTCTGCACATGCTATGTCTTTGTGTGCCTGCAGTATGTTTGTATGTGGATGTTTCTGTCTGAGCTGTAATGCAGAGGTTAGCAGCTCCAGCTTCTGTGCTCTCTTTGAATGGTCCCCTGAGTGTTGTGAACTGAACCAGGGTTCATGGTGTCCGCCTCTTCCACTGATCCAGCTATGACAGCATCCACCCCCACAGCCCTCCAAGTCTGAAGCTATCCTGGAGCTCCCCTGGCACCTGGCCGCAAGCCGTGCCCCAGGAGCAGCAGCCCCTCACGGGTGGCCCCCCTGGCGGGTTGTCACCATCCTCAACATCCAACATCCAGCTTCCATCATGGGGGCACAAGTGTTGCCACTCCTGGCAGTGATCTCCATATGTTTCTCCCATTTTGACACTCATATTGTGGTTTGATGCTGCCCTTGTAAGACTGGCACAACACACATGCCTTCACTACCACCATGGGAGGCAGCGACAGAATATGACAGCTCTATATTCAAAGTTTAAACAGCCAGCCACTGTCTGATTCCACAGAGAACCACCAAGTGACCTTAAGAAACTCCAGTCTAGACAAAATAGGTCAGTGCCATTGTTGGGTTACTTTGCAGTTCACAGTTTGAAAACTCTTTGATTGATACTCATTTTTCTGTTTGGATTTATTCTGTCAGTGAGGTTAGAATGCAACGACAGCAAAAAAGCATTCAAGCTATTAGGAGCTACTACTAGCTAACGTTTAAACTAGCTGCAAGATCGATGGAAGCTAAAGCTGGTTTGAAAAAATGATAACCATGGTAGCAACAAAGGGAAGCTGTTTATTTACTTCAAGCTTATCCTAAACTAACTGCCATGGGTAGCAAGTCTGCACAGGGGGTAACCAGGAATCCACGTAAGGAAATCTAGTTAGATTGATAAATTATCTTAAGCACATTTTATGTGATGCCTTGAAATATGTAAGGTAACTTATCCAATCTATACAACACATCTGTAAATTCAAAAAAGTTATGGGTAGGATCTTTGCATAATTAATTTACTACAAAACTGTCATCATTGACCGTCAGTATTGTGTGTGATTAATTTACACCTGAAGCTAACTATTATCTTTTCATTGCCCATTACTTCGATTAATTATATTGTTT